>NC_053028.1:147580977-147705464 GCF_003073215.2 Triticum urartu | reverse complement strand
AGAACGTTTAACACCCGCTCACGAAAAGAGGCAAAAGGGGGGCGTTGGAGGACGTAGGAGTGTCGGATTGCAAAACGGACAACGGGGAAAATACTCGGATGCATGAGACAAACACGTATGCAAATGAGATGCACATGATGACATGATATGAAATGCATGACATGGACAAAAAGCAAAACGAAGACAAACCCAACCACGAAGGGAAACTCATAACTTAGAGCTGAAAATGGCAAGAGTTGGAGTACAAATATGGCAAGTTACATCTGGGGCGTTACAGGGAGCGTGGCGCTGGTGTGCTCCCCTTGTATGGCCCATATCTTCCTCCTGGAGTCTGAATATTATCATCCTATATGTAAATCTTTACCTCTCGACCATTTCGAGACTCCTCATCATGTATGTGATCTCATCTGGCACTCCGAACAACATTCGGTCACAAAATCACATAACTCATATAATACTAAACCGTCATCGAACGTTAAGCGTGTGGACCCTATGGGTTCGAGAACTATGTAGACAGGACCGAGACACCTCTTAGGTCAATAACCAATAGGGGAACCTGGATGCTCATATTGGCTCCTACATATTATCGAACCGTCATGACAACATATGTAATTCCCTTTGTCATCGGTATGTTACTTGCCCGAGATTCAATCGTCGGTATCTTCATACCTAGTTCAATCTCGTTACCGGCAAGTCTCTTTACTCGTTCCATAATACATCATCCTACAACTAACTCATTAGTCACTTTGCTTGCAAGTCTTCTTATGATGTGCATTATCGAGAGGGCCCAGAGATACCTCTCCGATACTCGGAGTGACAAATCCTAATCTTGATCTATGCCAACGCAACAAACACCTTCGGAGATACATGTAGAGCATCTTTATAATCTGTGATGTTTGATAGCACACAAGGTATTCCTCCGGTATCCGGGAGTTGCATAATGTCATTGTCAAAGGAATGTGTATTTGACATGAAGAAAGCAATAGCAATAAAACTTAACGAGCAATATGCTAAGCTAACGGATGGGTCTTGTCCATCACATCATTCTCCTAATGATGTGATCTCATTCATCAAATGACAACACATGTCTATGGTTAGGAAACTTAACCATCTTTGATTAATGAGCTAGTCTAGTAGAGGCTTACTAGAGACACGGTGTTTTGTCTATGTATCCACACATGTATCAAGTTTCCGGTTAATACAATTCTAGCATGAATAATAAACATTTAACATGGTATAAGGAAATATAAAATAACAACTTTATTATTGCCTCTAGGGCATATTTGCTTCAATATTGATCCACAAATCCTTGACAGAACACTCAACATTCAAATGAGAAGTGTCCATGCCGTCCAGGGTAAGCCAATCCTTAATCATCCCCAAAATTCTCTTAGTGAACTGGCACTTGAAGAAGAGGTGGTCCACCATTTCATCGGTCTGCTTACAAAGAGGCATAAACCACAATTTGGCCAATCACGCTTCCGAAGCATGTACACCGTTGAAATCCAGTTTTGAATTGCAAGCCAGGCAAAAAATGACTTTGGGAGGTGCCCAAACCTTCCAAACCGCATAGCTCATGGGTGATCGTGGGGAGCCAAGGAATTAAGCTTTATATGCCAAAGTTGCGGAGTAGTGTCCACTTACCGTATGCTTCCAAATGACACCATCTTCGATTCTATCTATAATGTTAATAGCCTGAGAGCGAGCCCAAAGGGTCACAATTTGTTGTATGTGGACCATTTGAGCAACTTAATCTTTGCAAGCCAAGCGTCGTCATGCATGGCCTCCCTCACCTTCCAATTTTTCCCAGAGGAGATATCAAAGATGAGCAGTTCCAAGTCAATAGGCTTCTCCACATTGATCCAAGGTGAATCCCAGGAAGGTGCACGGGCCCCATTGCCAATGGTGATGTGCGAGGATGCTAGAAAAGAGCCCGGTCCAACTAGTCACAAGGGTTTATGAGGCCAACCCACATTTTTATTGGGTCCTTCCATTCGAACCAGATCCATCTAAGCCTCAGTGCCCTTGCAAACTTGGTGAGGTCGATGATGTCGATGCTCCCAAGGTCGGTTGGGAGGCAAACATCGCATCAATTTACTTTACACATGGCCCCGGTGGCCTTGTCCATGCCCGCCCAAAGGAATGCTCTTTGAATCTTGTTATAGTTATGTGGTGTGCTGGTAGGAGGGTTGAGAGCAATGATGTGGTAGGTCAACTACGGAGTGAGGACTCACTTGACAAGAGCACATCGACCAGTGACCGTAAAATTCTGCCCATCCCACGGTACCAGCCATGGCGGCTGGCGCCACCTTATTCCTCAAGGAATAGAAAGGTCCCCTCTTCGAAGCTTCCAACCCGATAGTGGGAGGCCTGAATATTTGATGGGGAAGGCAGCCCGTGAGGCCGGCAGGCTAGCAAGTATTGCCTCCAAATCAGTAGCCCAACATCGAATTGGGACAATTGAACTTTTCTGAAAGTTAGTGCATAGGCCAGTCATGTTGGCAAAGCAAGTGAGCACCCTCACGAGGTTCTCCATATCCTTGTTGATAGGGGCCATGAAAAGTACCGCATCATTAGCATATAAGGAAGTGCGGAAAATTGCCCTCCACCCTCGAATCTTATGAAAGACAGGAAGAGATGGTACGTCCATTTTGCATCATGTTTACCTATTGTTATTTATAATGTTTTTATGCGTAATACTATTTTCTGTAGTAATTCTAATACCTTTTCTCTCATAATATGAAAGGTTCACACAAAGAGGGAGAATATCGGCAGCTGGAATTCTGGACCTGAAAAAGCTACGTCAAGCTATCTATTCTGCACAACTCCAAATGAGTTGAAACTTCACACCAAATTTTTATGGAGTATATAAGAATTATTGGAGCAAATAAGTACCAGAGGGGGCCTACCAGGTGGACACAACCCACCTGGGCACACCAGGGAGCCCAAGCACGCCCTGGTGGGTTGTGCCCTCCTTGGCCCACCTCCGGTGCCCCTCTTCTGGTCTATAAGTCTTTTTGACCTAGAAAAAATAAGGGGAGGAATTTCGGGACGGAGCGCCGACGTTTCGAGGCGGAACTTGGGCAGGAGCACTTTTCCCCTCTGGTGGAGCGATTCCGCCAGGGGAACTTCCCTCCCGAAGGGGGGAATCATCGTCATCATCATCATCAACAACTCTCCCATCTTGGGGAGGGCAATCTCCATCAACATCTTAAACAACACCATCTCCTCTCAAACCCTAGTTCATCTCTTGTGTTCAATCTTTGTACCGGAACCTTAGATTGGTGCTTGTGGGTGACTATTAGTGTTGATTACATCTTGTAGTTGATTACTATATGGTTTATTTGGTGGAAGATTATATCTTCAGATCCATTATTCTATTTAATACCCCTCTGATCTTGAGCATGATTATTATTTGTGAAAACTTACTTTTGTTCTTGAGGTCACGGGAGAAATCTTGTTGCAAGTAATCATGAGAATTTGATGTGTTCGATATTTTGATGATATGTATGTTGTGATTCCCTTAGTGGTGTCATGTGAACATCGACGAGATGACACTTCACCATATTTGGGCCTAAGAAAATGCATTGTAAAGTAGTTATTAGATGATGGGTTGTGAGAGTGACAGAAGCTTAAACCCTAGTGTATGCGCTACTTCGTAAGGGACTGATTTGGATCCAAAAGTTTAATGCTATGGTTAGATTTATTCTTAATATTTTTCTCGTAGTTGCCGATGCTTGCGAGGGGGTTAATCATGAGGAGGTTTGTTGAAGTAAGAACAACACCGAAGCACCGGTCCGCCCACATATCAAATTATCAAAGTAGAAAACACGAATCAAACCAACATGATGAAAGTGACTAGATGAAATTCCCGTGTACCCTCAAGAACGCTTTGCTTATCATAAGAGACCATTTTGGCCTGTCCTTTGCCTCAAAAGGATTGGGCTACCTTGCTCCACTTTTGTTACCGTTAACATTACTTGTTTGTTACCAATTATCTTGCTATCAAACTACTCGTTACTTATAATTTCAGTGCTTCCAGGGAATACCTTGCTGAAAACCGCTTGTCATTTCCTTTTGCTCCTCATTGGGTTTGACACTCTTACTTATCGAAAGGACTACGATTGATCCCCTATACTTGTTGGTCATCAAAAGACAGTGGGTTGTTGCGAGGTTGAGGATTTTCTGCAATGGATCAAATGCGAGGATGAATAATAGCGGTGAAATAGGGTCACAATCTCAAAGACCACACGCATGCAAGACTGGAGGGCCAGCCACCCCATTGAGCAAGATCCGTGAGGAGGACGTATGTAGCAAGGCAGTTATCCAGTTACGGAATTTGGGAAGGAGCCTCTTCTTTGTAGGAGCTCAATGATGTATTCCCGCCAGACTGAGTCAAAGGCATTCCTGATGTCAAGCTTAAAGATGAGTGAAGCTGTTTTACTTTTTTGTAGTTTGGCCATGTGGAAAATTCCCATCGTGTCGCTTTTGCGCTACCTACAGCTCAGAAAGGAGAAAAATCTACGCGACGTGCAGGCCACACAGCGGCACCTTTGGTTCGTTACCTCTCCTCTCCCCTGGGCTCCGGCTGGCTATAGTGCTGCTCGACAACGAGGCGCGGGATCTATGCAGAATTGAAGAAGCGGCTCTACGTCGCGCTCTCTCCGCACCAGTTGCCCTAGCCGGCATATCATTTTACCAAATCCATTGATGTATTAGTGATCTACTCCTAGCAGTGGCAGTGGCAGGGTCTCATCGTCAACGGTATGACGAGACTGAAAGATGTGCAGCGTGTTGGATGTCGTCACTGGGCCCACTGCAGAAGGGAAGGGTACCGTACTTGTTTGTGGGCTCGACGTGTCATTCTAAGGCATGGCATCAACAGACGGTGGAAAATTATTAACTCCTACTTCCTTCTTCTCATAATATAAAAAAATTCAAGATATGTTAGCTTCAAAAACGCTCTTGTGTTGTTCAAAACAAAACAAAAATGCTAAGAGTACCATAGGAAACATGCTTAGTGTGCGAATATTAATGCGAATTTAATGGTATGATTTTATGACATATAGGCTATAGCTCATGTTCCATTGGTCAAGTGTGACAATCTAGAGGTACACGTAGGCCTCATAAAACAGAAGAGAGAGTGTATGTAAGTGCATCTCTAACAGCAGACCTAGAAATGAGCTCAATACCTAAAAGATGAAATATTGAATTTTTTTGGGGTCAAAAAATAGCTCCATCCACAGACAAACAACTGCATGGGAACTAAATTTGCTAGCCAAGACCAAAATATAAGTCTTCTCTAGCACAAAATCTAAAACTAAAAACATGGTCGTGCAAACACTAACCAGTCGAGCAGGAAACTTTCACCCCCAACAATGTTGCCGCGTTGCCCTCCGCCGCCGGCCAGTGGGATGCAATGGAAGGCCTCCCCCGAAGCGATCCCAGCTGCTGGCCTTCCTATAGCTCTAGCCGCCCCTCAGCCATCCCTCTCATGCATCAAGTGTGCCGTTGGGCCTGTGCCGGAGACATGGGGACCAGTACGGCCCATGACCCTCTAACATGATTGATTTCTTCCTAAATTTTACATGAATAGTTCAGAATTCAAAGTATTGCTCTAACTGCATCCACCTCAACATGCAAACTTAGTGATTGTATTGCGAGCATGGGCCAATGGGAATTGGATAGGGCTCGATTCACCTGGATGAATAAACATGTGAATCCAGTTAGGAGCATCCTAGATTGTGCTCTCGTTTCCACTAATTGGGAGCTTCACTTTCCCCTTGCCAGTCTTCAGGTGGTAACGCATGTTGGCGCCGATCATGTTCCTATTCTCCTCTCATTTGGGGAGCATAAAGCATCGTCCTCCTCCTAGGTTCCACTCAAGACGTATTACCTAAATCAGAGGTTTCCATAAAGTTGTTCTTTCATAACCAAGTTGAGCAAATGAAAGGGCATTTTCCGCCTTAAGTGTTTTGGTGTTGATGACAACGCAACTCGTGGAGTAACCATGTGCTTGAGCTACATAGGCATAACTACATAGCACAAAATGGTTAGGCGCCCCACCGGATGGAAAAGAGCAAAGACGGCATTTTCAACACTTTTATTTTTTTGGTTGTAGAAAATTCGTACTATTAAGAGAGGTTCCGCATCGGAAGGTAGGGTGAAATCAAATACATACACAAATACATATTGCACCCACTATATAGCCTTCCATTTCGAGGATTGAACCTCATTTCTAACCTATGTAGGAACTTTTGATATGGAGCATCCCACGATCATCCCCATGGACGCACCTACACCTCCAACGACACCACCTGGACCAATGACAAGAGCCCGAGCCAAGGCTATCGAAGATGAGGTGAACTCACTGTTGGGGATCATTGCAAAAATTAAAAAAATTCTACGCATCACCAAGATCAATCTATGGAGATACTAGCAATGAGAGAGAGGGGAGTGTATATTCATACCCTTGAAGGTCGCAAAACGGAAGCGTTACAAGAACGCGGATGAAGGAGTCGTACTCGCAGCGATTCAGATCGCGGTTGATTCCGATCTAAGCGCCGAACAACGACGCCTCCGTGTTCAACACACGTATTGCCCGGGGACGTCTCATCCTTCTTGATCCAGCAAGGGGGAAGGAGAAGTTGGGGAAGAGCTCCGGCAGCATGACGGCGTGGTGGTGGAGCTTGCGGTTCTCCGGCAGGGCTTCACCAAGCTCAACCACGGAGGAGGAGGTGTTGGGAAGGGAGAGGGCTACGCCAGGGGAAGGGTATGCAGCCCTCCCATCTCCCCTCTATTTATAGGGGCAAGGGAGAGGGGGGCCGGCCCCCTCCAGATGGATCTAGAGGGGGGCAGCCAAGCAGGGTGGCTTGCCCCCCAAGCCAAGGGGGGCGCCCCCTTTAGGGTTTCCCCTAAACCCTAGGCGCATGGGCCCTAGGGGATTTTGGCGCCCAGCCAACTTAGGGGCTGGTTCCCCTCAATATTCAGCCCATAGGGCCCTCTGGGGTAGGTGGACCCCCGAAACCCCTTCGGTGGTCCTGGTACAATACCGATAAACCCCCGAACACTTCCGACGACCGAATAAGCACTTCCCATATATAAATCTTTATCTCTGGACCATTCCGGAACTCCTCGTGATGTCCGGGGTCTCATCCGGGACTCCGAACAACAATCAGTAACCACATACTAATTCCCATAACAACTCTAGCATCACCAAACCTTAAGTGTGTAGACCCTACGGGTTCGGGAACCATGTAGACATGACCGAGACATCTCTCCGGTCAATAACCAACAGCGGGATCTGGATACCCATGTTGTCTCCCACATGTTCCACGATGATCTCATCGGATGAACCACAAGGTCGAGGATTCAATCTATCCCATATACAATTCCCTTTGTCAATCGGTACTTTACTTGCCCGAGATTCGATCGTCGTATCCCAATACCTCGTTCAATCTCGTTACCGGCAAGTCACTTTACTCGTTTCGTAATGCATGATCCCATGACTAACTGCTTAGACACATTGAGCTCATTATGATGATGCATTACCGAGTGGGCCCAGAGATACCTCTCCGTCATACAGAGTAACAAATCCTAGTCTCTATTCGTGCCAACCCAACAGACACTTTCGGAGATACTCGTAGTGCACCTTTATAGCCACCTAGTTACGTTGTGACTTTTGGCACACCCAAAGCATTCCTACAGTGTCCGGGAGTTGCACAATCTCATGGTCTAAGGAAAAGATACTTGACATTAGAAAAGCTTTAGCAGATGAACTACACGATCTTGTGCCATGCTTAGGATTGGGTCTTGTCCATCACATCATTCTCCTAATGATGTGATCCCTTTATCAATGACATCCAATGTCCATGGTCAGGAAACCGTAACCATCTATTGATCAACGAGCTAGTCAACTAGAGGCTCATTAGGGACATGTTGTGGTCTATGTATTCACACATGTATTATGATTTCCGGATAACACAATTATAGCATGAACAGTAGACAATTATCATGAACAAGGAAATATAATAATAACCATTTTATTATTGCCTCTAGGGCATATTTCCAACAGTCTCACACTTGCACTAGAGTCAATAATCTAGTTACATTGTGATGAATCAAACACCCATAGAGTTCTAGTGTTGATCATGTTTTGCTCGTGGAAGAGGTTTAGTCAACGGATCTGCGACATTCATGTCCGTATGCACTTTACAAATATCTATGTCTCCATCTTGAACATTTTCACGAATGGAGTTGAAGTGACGCTTGATATGCCTAGTCTTCTTGTGAAACCTGGGCTCCTTGGCAAGGGAAATGGCACCAGTGTTGTCACAGAAGAGAGTCATCAGGCCCGACGCATTGGGAATAACTCCTAGGTTGGTAATGAACTCCTTCATCCAGATTGCTTCATGTGCTGTCTCCTAGGCTGCCATGTACTCCGCTTCACATGTAGATCCCGCCATGACGCTTTTCTTGCAACTGCACCAGCTGACTGCCCCACCATTCAAAATATACACGTATCCAGTTTGTGACTTGGAGTCATCCAGATCTGTGTCGAAGCTAGCATCGACGTAACCCTTTACGACTAGCTCTTCGTGACCTCCATAAACGAGAAACATATCCTTAGTACTTTTCAGGTACTTCAGGATACTCTTGACCGCTGTCCAGTGTTGCATGCCGAAATTACTTTGGTACCTTTCTACCAAACTTACGACAAGGTTTACATCAGGTCTGGTACATAGCATGGCATACATAATAGACCCTATGGCCGACGCATAGGGGATGACACTCATCTTTTCTCTATCTTCTGCCGTGGTTGGGCATTGAGCCGTGCTCAATCTCACACCTTGCAATACAGGCAAGAACCCCTTCTTGGACTGATCCATATTGAACTTCTTCAATATCTTGTCAAGGTACGTGCTTTGTGAAAGACCAATGAGGCGTCTCGATCTATCTCTATAGATCTTGATGCCTAAAATATAAGCACCTTCTCCAAGGTCCTTCATTGAAAAACACTTATTCAAGTAGGCCTTTATGCTTTCCAAGAATTCTATATCATTTCCCATCAATAGTATGTCATCCACATATAATATGAGAAATGCTACAGAGCTCCCACTCACTTTCTTGTAAACACATGCTTCTCCATAAGTCTGCGTAAACCCAAACGCTTTGATCATCTCATCAAATCGAATGTTCCAACTCCAAGATGCTTGCACCAGCCCATAGATTGAGCGTTGGAGCTTGCACACCTTGTCAGCATTCTTAGGATCGACAAAACCTTCTGGCTGCATCATATACAATTCTTCCTTAAGGAAACCATTAAGGAATGCCGTTTCGACGTCCATTTGCCATATCTCATAATCATAGAATGCGGCAATTGCTAACATGATTCGGATGGACTTCAGCTTCACTATGGGTGAGAAAGTCTCATCGTAGTCAACCCCTTGAACTTGTCGATAACCCTTAGTGACAAGCTGAGCCTTATAGATGGCCACATTACCATCCGCGTTTGTCTTCTTCTTAAAGATCCATTTATTTTCTATGGCTCGCCGATCATCGGGCAAGTCAGTCAAAGTCCATATTTCGTTTTCATACATGGGTCCTATCTCGGATTTCATGGCTTCAAGCCATTTGTCAAAATCCGGGCCCGCCATCGCTTCTTCATAGTTCAAAGGTTCACCATTGTCTAACAACATGATTTCTAGGACAGGGATACCGTACCACTCTGGTGCAGAATGTGTCCTTGTGGACCTACGAAGTTCAGTAGTAACTTGATCCGTAGTTCCTTGATCATCATCATTAACTTCCTCTGTAGTTGGTGCAGGCACCACAGAGACATTTTCCTGCGCTGCGCTACTCTCTGGTTCGAGAGGCGGTACTTCATCAAGTTCCACTTTCCTCCCACTTACTTCTTTCGAGAGAAACTCTTTCTCTAGAAAGGATCCATTCTTGGCAACAAAGACCTTGCCTTTGGATCTGAGGTAGAAGGTATACCCAATAGTTTCCTTAGGGTATCCTATGAAGACGCATTTTTCTGACTTGGGTTCGAGCTTTTCAGGTTGAAGTTTCTTGACATAAGCATCGCATCCCCAAACTTTCAGAAACGAACAGCTTAGGTTTCTTCCCAAACCATAATTCATACGGTGTCGTCTCAAAGGATTTCGACGGAGCCCTATTTAAAGTGAACGGACAGTCTCTAAAGCATAACCCCAAAATGATAGCGGTAGATCGGTAAGAGACATCATAGATCGCACCATATCCAATAGAGTGCGATTATGACGTTCGGACACGCCATTACGCTGAGGTGTTCCAGGCGGCATGAGTTGTGAAACAATTCCACATTTCCTTAAGTGCATGCCAAATTCGTGACTCAAATATTCTCCCCCATGATCTGATCGTAAGAACTTTATTTTCCTGTCATGTTGATTCTCTACCTCATTCTGAAATTCCTTGAACTTTTCAAAGGTTTCATACTTGTGTTTCATTAAGTAGACATACCCATGTCTACTCAAGTCATCAATGAGGGTGAGAACATAACGATAGCCACCGCAAGCCTCAATGCTCATTGGACCGCACACATCAGTATGTATGATTTCCAATAAGTTTGTTGCTCGCTCCATTGTTCCGGAGAACGGAATCTTGGTCATTTTGCCCATGAGGCATGGTTCGCACGTGCACTACAAGAAATATGTCAACTAGTGACCTTCTGTTAGTGACCTTGGAAGAATTGGTCATAGATCTATGACCATTTGAGACCAATTGGTCAAAAGCTGTTCGGGGGGCTCCAAACCCTAAACTATAACGACCATTTTGGTCAGAAAGGTCGTAATTTCCTTACACAAAATGGTCATAAAGCAGCTAGCATAGGTCCACTGCCTTATTTCTAGCTGATCATGACCAATATAGATGGTCATAACCTTGTAAATTGTGGTGGGTTGCTATGACTAGGCGCCACCTCATCAGTTTTGCCTATGTGTCATGTCCATGTGGCAGTTTTTGCCCTAGGTTGTGAAGCAACCTGTATTTCTGTCATTCCAACAATTCCAAAAACTCTCAAAAATCCTTTGGGTCATATCTTCGTCAAATATGTAAAAATCCTTACATACCTAGTTCAAAACTAATTCAACAATATTCATTTTCCTATTCTGTTCACAACAACACTTTATGAAGGAAGTGCTATTTATATATTCTTGATTATCCTCGAAATTTCTGGGCACTCTTTCCTATCCAAATCATTGCCTCATGACAAAATTCAGCTCCATTTGCCTAGCAAATCTTCCTCAGCAAATTTCCAAAGTTTTTGTCCACCTAGAAGCATTGTGAAGGAAGTACCTTTTTTTATATATCCAAATGGTATGAATTTTCTACAGTGCTTTCCTATGCCCAAATAACAATCCTCCACCAAATTTTAGCTCAATCCATTCATTATTTTGAGCCCAGCTTCAACATTCATATTTTTGTGCAGTGTGATACTTTGCAAAGCAAGTACCACCTAGGATCCTCCTTTTGAGCTGAAAAATTGTGAAGACATTCTTCTTAGTAGATAATCCTCCTCAACCAAAACTCACGCCCATTGGCCATGTGCATTTCCCGTACCGCTAATCAAACACTTGGCTGCTAATTCATCTTTGAGAATAGGTCGGTCTCCTCGTGAGATTCTTCTATTGTAATTTTCTTCCTAGCACCTACATGGGGAGTTCACAACCCACTAGACATGCCTGGGCCTCCCAGAACGCATGTCAACACCAAGGTCACGCGGTGACCACGCGGCGGGCATGCGAGTTTATGCGTTTTGGATTTGGGGCCCTGGGCCACCATCCAAACATCGACGTATCGCCACCAAACCATGTATTTTTGCTTAAATAGATACTTATGTAACTAGAAATGATTTTTGGAAAAAATAAAGAGCAAAAAATAAGGTAGGTGCAGTTCAAATTTGACCCGCTTCCTACTGAATTAGCGGAAATTTGTCTTTTTCACCATAGGTGGATCAAAACATTTGAAACCAACCATCTTGTCAATTGTGCATTAAATATGGCCTATTATTTTATAAAATTGATTAGGTCCAATTTTGCAACAAATATATGGTAGGTCCTTCACAAAAAAACTCATTTCGGGCACTCAAAAAATAGAAAATGAATTTTCCATGCAAAGAAAATGAAAACTCCATTAGGCAACATTGTTTGGAATTCCAACATGCACCCTAGTGCACAATATGAGATCATTTGAACAAACTATGCCATGAATGTGGACATAAGATTGATCATTTGGCTTGAAAGCCATGAATCTTCACGCATGATAGCTCATTTCTGTGAACACCTTTTTAAAATAATTGTCGTATTACAAGTTTATTATTTTTCCTGGAAACTTGGTCACATATAAGGACACAATGCGAAGGTTTTCCATTTTTTTTGATTTTTTGAATTTTTTTATGCCCATTTCAAAATGCGGTCAAAACGGCGGGCTTGACCGTTCCTAGCTAGTGGTTGAATCTTGGAAAACTTTTGACGTTTCTCTGATTAAATAGATACTTATGTACCTACAAATGATTTTTGGAAAAAATAAAGAGCAAACAATAAGGTAGCTACAGTTCAAATTTGACCCGCTTCCTACTAAATCGGCACAAATTTGTCTTTTTCATCAGAGGTGGATCAAAACTTTTGAAACCCAACCATTTTTTCAATTGTGCATTAATATGGCCTAGTATTTTAGAAAATTGATTTGGTCCAATTTTGCAACAAATATATGGTAGGTCCTTCACAAAAAAACTCATTTCAGGCACTCGGAAAATGGAAAATGAATTTTCCGTGCAAAGAAAATGAAAAATCCATTAGGAAACATTATTTGGAATTCCAGGATGCACCCTTGTGCACAATATGAGATTATTTGAACAAACTATGCCATGAATGTGGCCATAAGATTGATCATTTGGCTTGAAAGGCATGAATCTTCACGCATGATAGCTCGTTTTCCAATTTTTTGATTTTTTTTTGAATTTTTTATGCCCGTTTCAAAATGTGGTCAAAACGGCGGGCTTGACCGTTCCTAGCTAGTGGTTGAATCCTGGAAAACTTTTGATGTTTCTCTGATTAAATAGATACTTATGTACCTAGAAATGATTTTTTGGAAAAATAAATAGCAAACTATGAGGATGTCGCATTTCAAATTTGACCTGCTTCCTACTGAATCGGCGGGAATTTGACTTTTTCACCAGAGGTGGATCAAGGCTTTTGACACCCAACCATTCGGTTAATTGTGAATTAAATATGGCCTAGTATTTTATAAAATTGATTGGTCCAATTTTGCAACAAATATATGGTAGGTCCTTCACAAAAAAACTCATTTCAGGCACTCGGAAAATGGAAAATGAATTTTCCGTGCAAAGAAAATGAAAAATCCATTAGGAAACATTATTTGGAATTCCAGGATGCACCCTTGTGCACAATATGAGATTATTTGAACAAACTATGCCATGAATGTGGCCATAAGATTGATCATTTGGCTTGAAAGGCATGAATCTTCACGCATGATAGCTCGTTTTCCAATTTTTTGATTTTTTTTTGAATTTTTTATGCCCGTTTCAAAATGTGGTCAAAACGGCGGGCTTGACCGTTCCTAGCTAGTGGTTGAATCCTGGAAAACTTTTGATGTTTCTCTGATTAAATAGATACTTATGTACCTAGAAATGATTTTTTGGAAAAATAAATAGCAAACTATGAGGATGTCGCATTTCAAATTTGACCTGCTTCCTACTGAATCGGCGGGAATTTGACTTTTTCACCAGAGGTGGATCAAGGCTTTTGACACCCAACCATTCGGTTAATTGTGAATTAAATATGGCCTAGTATTTTATAAAATTGATTGGTCCAATTTTGCAACAAATATATGGTAGGTCCTTCACAAAAAAACTCATTTCAGGCACTCGGAAAATGGAAAATGAATTTTCCATTCAAAGAAAATGAAAAATCCCTTATGAAATATTGTTTGGAATTCCAAGATGCACTCTCGTGCACAATATGAGATCATTTGAACAAACTATGCCATGAATGTGGCCATAATATTAATCATTTGGCTTGAAAGCCATGAATCTTCACGCATGATAACTCGTCTCTGAGAACACTTTTTTAAAATAATTTGCGTATTACAAGTTTATTATTTTTCCTGGAAACTTGGTCACATATAATGACACAATGCGAAGGTTTTCCATTTTTTGATTTTTTTTGAATTTTTTATGCCTGTTTCAAAATGCGGACAAAACGGCGGGCTTGACCGTTCCTAGCTAGTGGTTGAATCTTGGAAAACTTTTGATGTTTCTATGATTAAATAGATACGTATGTACCTAGAAATGAATTTTTGGAAAAATAAATAGCAAACTATGAGGCAGTCGCAGTTCAAATTTGACCCGTTTCCAACTGAATCGGCAGAAATTTTTCTTTTTCATGAGAGGTGGATAAAAGCTTTTGACACCTAACCATTTGGTCAATTATGCATTAAATATGGCCTAGTATTTTAGAAAATTGATTTGGTCCAATTTTACAACAACTATTTGGTAGGTTTTCACAAAAAAACCTCGTTTTGGACACTCAAAAAATGGAAAATGATTTTTTCGTCCAAAGAAAATGAGAACTTCCTTAGGCAACATTGTTTGCCATTCCAATATGCACCCTTGTGCACAATATGAGATCATTTGAACAAACTATGTCATGAATATGGCCATAAGGTTGACCATTTGGGTTGAATGCCATCAATCTTCACGCATGATAGTTCATTTCTGAGAACACTTTTTTAAAATAATTGTTGTATTACAAGTTTATTATTTTTCCTGGAAACCTGGTCACAAATAATGACACAATGTGAAGGTTTTCCAATTTTTTGATTTTTTTTGAATTTTTTATGCCTGTTTCAAAATGCGGTCAAAACAGCGGGAATGACCGTTCCTAGCTAGTGGTTGAATCTTGGATTTTTTTGGTGTTTCTCTAATTAAATAGATACTTATGTACCTAGAAATGATTTTTAGAAAAAATAAAGAGCAAACTATGAGGCAGCTGTAGTTCGAATTTGACCCGCTTCCTGCTGAAACATCGAAATTTTTTCTTTTTCACCAGAGGTGTATAAAAACTTTTGACAACCAACCATTTTGTCAATTGAACATTAAATATGGCCTAATGTATTATGAAAATGGGACAATTGCATTTTTACCCCTAGTTGGTTCCTACCCACGGGTTTTGCCCTTACTTTTCGATCTTGCTCAGTTTTGCCCTTACTTTTTCCGTCGTGGTCCCTCGAATGCCCTTTGACCGTTTGACCAAAACTTTGAAAATTCATAACTAATTCATATGAACTCAGAAAAGTGCAAATAAGATATCAAAATGTTCAGATAAACATTACCTTTATGTGCATATCATTTGCATTCAGGACAAAAGCACCCTTTAAACAACCTGAGGTAATTAATTTTATTAGCATTATTAAAAATAAAAAGGTATAAACCATATTTTTTCATGAATAAAAACTACATGCAAATGTAGGTGATGTTTTCTGAACATCCAGATATCTTATTTGCATTTTTGTAAGTTCGTATTATCTTGTTACGAATGTTCTAACGACTTTGACCATTATTTAGAAACTTCATAACAAATTGATACGAACTCTGAAAAATGCAAATAAGATATCAGGATGTTCAGAAAACATCACCTACATTTGCATGTAACTTTTATTCATTAAAAAATATTGTTTATACCTTTTTATTTTTAATAATGTTAATAACATTAATTACCTTAGGTAGTTTAAAGGTTGCTTTTGTCCTGAATGCAAATGATATGCACATAAAGGTAATGTTTATATGAACATTTTGATATCTTATTTGAATTTTTCTGAGTTAATATGAATTAGTTTTGAATTTTCAAAGTTTTGGTCAAACGGTTAAAGGGCATTCGAGGGACCTCGATCGAAAAAGTAAGGGTAAAACTGAGCAAGCTTGAAAAGTAAGGGCAAAACCCGTGGGTAGGAACCAACTAGGGGCAAAAATGCAATTGTCCCTATAAAAATGATCTGGTCCCATTTTGCAACAAATATATGGTAGGTCATTTACAAAAAACTCAATTTAGGCACTTGAAAAATAGAAAATGATTTTTTCACAAATTTAGATGGTCATAACGTCGTACACTTTTCTGATTGGTCCGTGGACGCATCATGCGGATCATGCATCGAATACCGTCGGATGATTGTGGATCCAACGGTAGTCATCAGCCCTTCCACACCATCCCCGAAACCCTAGCTCTGCCCTGTGGTAATTTTACATCCACCCCCCCCCCCCCCCCCCCCCCCCCGCCCCCCCCCCCCCCCCCCCCCCCCGCCTCCTTCTTTCCCTCACTCTCTTCTCCTCCTCTCCCCTTCCAGATCCACCCTCGCCGCCACCAGATCGCTCCTCCCTCCCTCTCCTCCGGCATTACGGCGCCCCAAAGCATGCGTGCTCGCCGCATACTCGACGAGAGGATAGAGCTCCCCACCTCTTCTCCACCTCGCGCCTCGCAGTCGTACTACCAACCAACCCCGACCGACGCAACTCCAGTCACTCCCCGCCACCCGCGATGGTCGCCACCGTGAAGATCCCGCAGCGGCAGCTCTTCATCGATGATGACTGGCGCGCGCCCGTGCTTGGCCGCCGCCTCCCCGTCATCAACCCCACCACCGAGGCCCCCATCGGTCCGTACCAGATCCATCCATCATGCTTTCTCTCTGCTTTCCGTTCGCCCGTGCCGTTGCGTGCTCAGCGGTAGGTTTGCGCAGGCGAGATCCCAGCGGGCACCTCGGAGGACGTGGACGCGGCGGTGGATGCCGCGCGGGCGGCCCTCAAGAGGAACCGCGGCCGGGACTGGTCCCGCGTGCCCGGCACCGTCCAGGCCAAGTTCCTCCGCGCGATCGCCGCCAAGGTACTACTCTCCTGCTGCTTCCGCACGCAACTACAACAATAGGCCATGTGGTTGCGTATGTAGATATGCTTGGATAGGTGAGACTGGTCGAGTTGTATTTTACCAAATATGGAGTAGCAGCTACCGGCGCGTAGTGGGATCTGAGCATGGGATCGGAACTGAACCCAGTTCCGGAACCATCACATGGTGCTGTAGTTAGGCTGGCTTCTCAGATGGAACATGCCTTTACCTAGGTCTGGGTTGGTGAACATGGTCTTCTTAGCTATGCTTATTTTCTGTTTTAATGTCTGTATCAGTTCCCTCTGCCATTAAGGGCATCACTAAGAAGTCTGAATCAAGTTCCCCAATGACTGTTAGCTTATTTTCCATGGAGTGGAATTTGAGTTTCGAGCCTCAAATTATCAGGAAAGTTGCAGTCCCTTCTACAACAACTTTATAAATCCAATATCTTATTACAAATCCATTCGGCCAGTTAGATCTTAAGCCTTTGCAAGCTTGGATGATATGATCTATTGTGTGAGCATTTTACTAAATCCTTCTGTTACCTCCATTTGTGTTTTATGATAAACTGATGTGTAACATTTTGCATAGAAGCAATTATCTTTCTCTGTATTCAACAAGGAATTATATAACTGAGATTTATTTTGGCAGGTCCGTGCTGCTAATGAACGAATGCTAGGAGGGGGAGGTGTTGATGGAGGTATAAACTAGCTTCCGACGAGATGGTGTGTATTGTACATACCCCTCTGTGATTTATGCACTTCACATGCATTTTCCCCATCACCCACCAACAGTAACATGCTAGTTGTATGTGTTGCAGCCATTCTTGCACTTGATTTCAAATCCGAGTGTGGTTTGTTTCTCTACAATTTTTTGGAGTGTGGGCTATTCGATCTGACGTGGCTCATCGACGCAGGGTGATCGAGGAGAGGGGAGAGGCCTGGGCGAGGGGACCGGTCCGATCGGTCAGGGTGGCGACCAAGGAGCTGAGGATGCCGAGGAGGGCGGTGAACCCCGGCGGTCATGGAAAGGCGGCTGGACATGTGTAGGTGCCTCGTCAACCCGTGAAGTCTCACAGGATAATTAATCTAGTTCCCTTTTGATCTCTTCGCATCAATTCTGCTGCACATCCCAGTAATCCTAGATTAATTTGGTTCTTTTGTTTTACTTATTGAAAGTGACACTGCTCTGGCCATTTCTGCGGCTTATGGGATGCCTGCTATCACGAGATATCTCCTGGGTCGTGGTGCTGATCCAACTTGGACGGTGGAACAAACAAACAATGAGTTTCTGTGCGACAACTTTGAGGATTGGATTATAACGTGAATTGGTTTCTGATACTCTGTCGCTCAAGTGTTAATTCTAGTCTTGTTTGCTCACCATTCGATGACTTTTGCTATTATTATAGTAGGCACAATCAGCATGACTTCTTATGTGTTTCTTTTGCTATTATTATAGTAGGGGGTTGCTATTTCTTTATTAGAACAAACATGAAATTGGTTGCTCTATTAGGCAACTCATTTTTTGTGTGCTATTCCTGGAGCTTCGAGTGAAGAGTAGGCTTGCAATGCCTGCCTTTTTTGTGTGCTATTTTTTTGTGTGCTATTCCCTAGTTTGGGATTTTCTCCCAATTCCTAGGCATCTAGTTCTTATACTAATATACTTGTACTGCTCATGCCGCTGTTGCTAGTGGTCTTGTAGCACAGCACAACACAGCACTTCTAGTTCCTATACTAATATACTTGTACTGCTCATCCAACTCTATTGATACATGTTTACACTGTTAATTATTGGTGAATGGTGATGTCTGTGGTCACGAGATCCTCGGTTGCATCTGGTTTCTTAGTGCCATTTCTGCGGTTTGCAAAATGTTGTGATGAATCATGAAATCTACGACGTATGTCAGACTTCAGAGATGCCATTTGTCATTGATGAGAAGATATTTCATATTCTGAGCAATAATGTTTGCATTTCATACCGATAGTTGCCAAACTATAAATTGTTATAGCCTTTTCTCTTGCTGCCGATGCATGCTTATATGTTTGAGGGTCAAGTGATGAGGAATAAACCATCAACAATATGATGGAGCTCTTCTCCTCTGATACTTAGTATTTAAGTCTCTGATGGTACCTCAACACCCTGATATGTTTGTGGCTTTCTATGTTATCCACATACTGAAGGAAGTCCTACTATCTTCACAACAAATATAATTTTGCTTGAACGAGTTTATAAATTGAACTATCTCCACAACAAAGATATTTACCATTTGTAGTTCCAATCTAAAGTGTTGCTTGATTTCATTTGTGGTTCAAGTGATGATGAGAAACTGCAACAATATGACAGGAGTTACACTCCTGTGATTCGTAGTTTAAAGTCTGATGATTTCTTATCTTCAAATAACCGTTGTCTTGTGAAATGCAATGTTGCTCACGTTCTTGTTTTCTTACAAATTACTTGATGCAATTTCAAGGGCGGGTTTCTTTGACACTGAGGGAGTATTGTCTTAGTACTTGTATATCCATCAGCTGTTACTGTGCCTTTGTGGCGCAGTCTGAATCCCTGTAGACCGATCATATCTGAAGCATGAGTGTCGGTGTCAAAACCGGCGGATCTCGGGTAGGGGGTCCCGATCTGTGCGTCTAGGCCGGATGGTAACAGGAGACGAGGGACACGAAGTTTTACCTAGGTTCTGGCCTTGTCGATGGAGGTAAAACCCTACGTCCTGCTTGATTAATAGTGATGATATGGGTAGTACAAGACTAGATCTACCACGAGATCGAGGAGGCTAAACCCTAGAAGCTAGCCTATGGTATGATTGTTGATGTGTATGTTGTTCTACGGACTAAAACCCTCCAGTTTATATAGACACCGGGTAGGGTTAGGGTTACATAGAGTCGGTTACAATGGTAGGAGATCTGTATATCCGTATCACCAAGCTTGCCTTCCACACCAAGGAAAGTCCCTCCCGGACACGAGACGAAGTCTTCAATCTTGTATCTTGATAGTCCAGGAGTCCGGCTAAAGGTATAGTCCGGTCATCCGAACACCCCCTAATCCAGGACACCCTCAGTAGCCCCTGAACCAGGCTTCAATGACGACGAGTCTGGCGCGCATATTGTCTTCGGCATTGCAAGGCGGGTTCCTCCTCCAAGTACTTCATAGAAGATTTTGAACACAAAGATAGTGTCCGGCTCTGCAAATTAAGTTTCCACATATTGCCATAGAGAGAATAATATTTACACAAATCTAGTCTGCTGACGTATTCCATAGTGTGACATCACACCACGGCCAAGCTTTTATTCGAACTGTTTTACTGTCCCATCTCAGCGCGTTATGCAAGGCGGTTTCCTTGGCACGTCTTGCTAAAGCAGAGATCGTGTCCCCTTATTCCGGGATTCTCATCAATACGGGCGTGGGTAACCCAACCGCACTATTCATTACGGCGCTTGGAGATAAGCGAGTTTTACCAGGCTGGTGTGGACATGTAGTTGCGTCCACCCATATAAGGGGATAAGGATCCACCTTTTCACCTACGCCTTCTTCCTCCTCTGCCTATCCATTCTCGCGCACTCGAGCTCCAGCACCCAAGTCCGCACTCCCCACCTCAACCTTCTCTAGCCATGTCCGGAGCGGGAGGCAAGTAGATGGTCTCCTCCGTCACGGAGGGACACATCAAAAAGCTGAGGAAGGCCGGACACATGTCTAACGACATCGCGTACCGGCTTCCCAAAAAGGGGCAGCTCATTCCCACCCCTAGGCCCCATGAGAGACTGGTATTTCTCCCCCATTTCCTCTACGGACTGGGCTTCCCTCTTCACCCATTTGTCCGGGGGCTCATGTTCTACTACGGCCTGGATTTCCACGATTTGGCCCCGAATTTTGTCCTCAACATCTCGGCATTTATCGTCGTGTGCGAGGCCTTCCTCCGCATCCGCCCCCATTTCGGCCTATGGCTCAAGACTTTCAACGTCAAGCCGAAGGTGGTGCGCGCCAGCCAGGCAGAGTGCGGAGGCGCCATGGTGGGAAAGATGGCCAATGTCCTCTGGCTCGAGGGCTCCTTTGTGGAGACCCTGAAGGGGTGGCAATCAGGGTGGTTTTACATCACCGAGCCGCGCGACGCCGAATGGGTCGCACCCCCCGAGTTTTGATCCGGACCCCCCACGCGGCTCACCTCCTGGAAGGAGACGGGCATGTCTTGGGGTAAAAAAGGAGAGCTAACCGGACTCCAAACATGCATCCAAACCCTGGCGGACAAGAAGCTCAAGCTTGTCAACGTAGTCCAGGTTATGCTCATCCGCCTGATCCTCCCGTGTCAACAACGGGTTTTCAACCTTTGGGAGTTTGACCCGGTACGGCACCAGACTCTAAGCAGGCTCTTCGACACGACGTACGAAGATGCCTGGAAGGTTCTTTTCAAAGGCGCCGAGGCTCCCGCATCCTCTACCGAGGATCGCGGATTCAGCGCGCAGCGTCACGCTCTCGCGGTAAGCTGTTTTTTTCCTTTTACAGGATATTAGTATTTCATAGTTTGACTCCCTGCGGGATCTAAACTCCCTTACCTTTGACAGGATTGGCAGGTGACATCCAGACAGATCAACTATCCGGCTCCTTTGCCTGAAGGCCCAGCGGACGCTCGCCTGACGAAGCTGCTGGTTCCGGCACCCTATGTGGTGCCGGAGAAGAAGGCCGCAAAAAAGGCCGCGGGGACTCGAAAGAGTGCCCGGCACTAGGAGGTGTCGGATCCATCATCCGACGGTTCCGAGGCGCATTCCTCCCGTGCGGACAAGGAGGAAGAAGAGAAGACCTCTCCCCCTCCAGCGGGAGGAGAGAAGAAAAGGAAGGCCACCCTCTCTGGGGAGGCCGGAGGGTCCAAGAAGGGAAAAACCCTTCCTCCGGACTACTCCACCGACGCCGACGGCGGAGAGGAGTGGCAGCCCAGGGCCAAGCCCCTGGCAAAATTGTAAGTATCCGGATACCAGAGTAATTCATAGTATTCATTTATTGCACATCTTTCCTTACGTCGAATATGTTTATGCAGCCCACCCAAAGACCGGCTCGACGCGACGTCGGGTGGCTCACTGGACTCGTCGGATGTGAACTCGCTTCCGACGGCTTCCTCCCCCTGCCCTATGGACGACACCGAAGTGTAGTCCCAACAGGTTCCAAGCCGGGAGGAGGTGGTCCTAGAGGCGTCGCAAGGCGGCCTCCCGGACTCCAGGAGTAAAGGGGCTGAAACCCCCCAGGGTTCCAAGTCCGGCTCTAGGCCGGACACCGCTCTGGAACCTTCAAAGGTTCCAGAGTCCGGCGGGGTACCTCCTTCCAAGAGGAGCATGTCCACCGTGCCGGCGGCCCCCGTACAATCGGAGGCGCCGGACAATATGTTGGAGGTGCTCCAAGGCGCCTCCATCGACGAGGGACACCGCACTATTATGAGTGCGGTGGTCCAGAAGGTTCAGTCCGCCAAGAGCGGACTGACTGAAGCTTGTGCTAGCCTTTTGACAGGAATTGAGGTAAGAATGTGTAAATAATAGTACCGCATAGACAGTAGCCCCTGATGCTCTGTTTGGCGTTCGGGAAGAAAAGCCGAATAGAGGATCAACTAGAATTCGCAGGAGTCTAACAAAAATGTGTCAATATGCATATGCAGGCTTGCCTGCTTGCGTCCGCCGCACTGACTGCGGAGGTGGACACGCTAAAGCAGAACCTCAAGCGGTCCGAGCAAGAGCTCGGTCGTGCCAAGAAGTAGCTCGAGGACAATGAAGGTAAGAAATACCTTGTTTTTGAATATATATATAGAAAGGTGCAATTGCAAAAAATGACAGGATTATCGTGGCTAATGTAGGGGCCACATCTAAAGTGGCGACCCTTAAGCAAGCGCTGGTCGAGGCCGAGAAGAGGGCGGCCTTGGAGCGCACCGAGCGGGAGAAGTATGAGGCCGAGGTTGTCAAGGTGCGGCAAGAGCTCCAGGCTCTCATGGAAAAACATGAGAGTTTGGAGCTTGACTCAAAGACGCGAGCGTCTGAGCTCGTGGTGGCTATTGAAAATGCCAAGTCTGCCAAGGCCGAATCCCAGAAGACCCTCCAGGAGTTGGATGAGGTGAAGAAGATAGCGGAGGGTAAGGCATTCTTTATGCAAAGCAAACACATAAACGTGAGTTATTTGTTACTTACCCGAATCCGGAGCTCTCCAGGAGCGTTCGCAGATCTCCCCTGGAGTGTGTCCGATGCCGCCGCATTCTATCGAGCCGAGGAGGGCAGCTCGACAGAGAAGGTGTTCTGGTCTCAATATGCTGAGGCCGGACACCCCGTGCCCCTGAGCGACCAGCTGAAGCAACTGGTCGAGCTCCACAAGGCGGCCGAACAGGCCATGAAGGGCCTCATAGTTCGGCTGTGGCCTGGAGAGGCTCTGCCTGGGAGCTATTTCGGCTGGTGCGGCGGCTGGTGGAGGCCCGCCCGAGGCTTGAAGACATCAAGCGCTCCGTCTGCATTAAAGGTGCCCGTAGGGACCTTGCCCGTGCTAAGGTGCACTGGGGCAAGCTGGATGCTGAGAAGCTTGTGAAGGACAGGCCACCACCGGGGAAAGAGCATCGCAAGCCCGAGAATTATTATAAGGATGTTCTGAAGGGTGCCTACCTTGTTGCGGATGAATGTACCGAGGATGTATTTTTTGAGTAAAACTCGCTCGTGGTATCCTGTGCGCTGAAAACTTGTTCATATGCGCTAAGCAATGCTGTTGGAATTTAAAATATTACCTTCTGTGTGGCTGTTTATCAATACTGAGAGATGGCGACTCGTCGGCTTCTGCCCCATGCCGCTAGTGTTGGGGTGTTCGGGGATGAACCTGAGCGCTCTTTTTCCCATGTTTGGGTCCTTCGAGGGAGGCGCTTAGCCCAACGAACAAGGCAATCGGACTATAATGCGTGAACACTCTCACTTAGCCATAGAATTCTATAATTTTAAATTTCGGCGAAGCCCCTAGTATTCGGAAGACCGAGTTCGGGGCGCTATCCACGCCTTGGCCGGATAGAGCCGGCTCCTCACCCTAAGCGGCATAAGTCTTTAGGGACTCGAAAAACCTCTCAAACAGCGACCAGCTCTCGCTTCATCATGACAGTCAGTTTTAGCTTTCTCCACTGAGGTGCTCGACCCAGCTCAACTGGGGCACAATCGCAGTGGTTCTCCTAGTGCTACCTTAGCCGATATAGCGGAACGTAAGGCACCAAAACATAGGAGCCGGGCAAACCCAACTATTGACCCAAGACATGATTCGGAGCCGATGCATATAATGCTATAAGTTCGGGGTGCCACACTTGTTAAAGTGTTCGGACTTCTCACACCATATTGAGGGGTACTAAAGCCCCTGGCGTATTTTGGCCGTACCAACGTGTACAGGTGCAACATGTCGTTAAGGAACATATATAAAAAAAGGTAATGCAAAAATAGACGAAAGCTATGCATTGTTTATTAAAGAGGGCTGCGATCAAAGCAGAACGATACAAATAATGCGATAAGCAAAAGGTTGGACTATTTAATATGTCCGTTTCAGGGGCAAGCTGCGGAATAGTATGCGAAACGGGTATACTGCTCGTGATAGAGACCACCTGGGAGTTCCGTATTGCGGCGTGGCTTGTCTGCATCCCTGGTTCTTGCATCGTTTGTGCGGCAATTGAACTGCCGAACAGGCCTTCTGAAGAATGGAGTCCTGAAAGTAAGAGAAAATTAAAAAATCGGCAGCCCCTGGTACGGTTTAAGCCGTGCTCCAGGCGTGCCATGATGGTGCCCCTCCCCCTGTATCCATGGTATTTCTAGAGCGTAGTTATGTACGCGAAGTACTGGCGTCGCCTTTTTGCGAGGGTTGGGGTTGGGGCCGCATTGCTACGCCTGCTCGGATCGTGCCAGGCGGTCTTGTTGTAGGTTACTTCGGGCGCGCTTGACGGTGTCCGGTCGTTTAGTGGCCAGACTGGAGAACTGCCTGGAGAGGCTGCTTTGTACTTCCGCTGCAAGGGCCGCCGTGTGCTCCTCCGTTCAGAGGGAGCGTTCGGTGTTTCCATTGACCGTAATTACTCCTCGAGGGCCTGGCATCTTGAGCTTAAGGTATGCGTAGTGCGGTACCGCATTGAACTTAGCGAATGCGGTTCGCCCAAGCAGTGCGTGATAACCACTGCGAAACGGGACTATGTCGAAGATTAACTCTTCGCTTCGGAAATTATCCGGAGATCCGAAGACCACTTCAAGTGTGACTGAGCCTGTACAGTTGGCCTCTACACCTGGTATTACGCCTTTAAAGGTCGTTTTGGTGGGCTTAATCCTCGAAGGATCTATGCCCATTTTCCGCATTGTATCCTGGTAAATCAGGTTCAGGCTGCTGCCGCCGTCCATGAGGACTCTAGTGAGATGAAATCCATCAATAATTGGGTCTAGGACCAATGCGGCGAACGCGCCATGATGGATGCTAGTGGGATGGTCCCTTCGATCAAAGGTGATCGGGCAGGAGGACCATGGGTTGAACTTTGGGGCGACTGGCTCTACCGCGTATACGTCCCTTAACGCGCGCGCTGCTCCCTTTTGGGGACGTGGGTTGCATATATCATGTTCACCGTCCGCACTTGTGGGGAAAAACCCTTTTGTCCACTGTTGTTCAGTGGCCGGGGCTCCTCGTCGTCATCGCTATGCAGCCCCTTGTCTTCATTTTCGGTGTTTAACTTGCCTGCCTGCTTGAATACCCAACAATCCCTGTTGGTGTGATTGGCCGGCTTTTCGGGGGTGCCATGTATCTGGCACAAGCGGTCGAGTATTCGGTCCAAACTAGACGGGCCCCTAGGATTCCTTTTGAATGGCTTTTTCCGCTGACCGGATTTAGAGCCTCTGAATCCGGCAGTAACTGCCGTATCCTCAGCATTGTCGCCGTTAATGCGGCGCTTCTTCTTGTTGCGACGCGACCTACCACTACTGTCCCTGGTGTCCAAATTACCAGGGTTCTTGGTCATATTGTTGCTATGAGCAAGCCAGCTGTCTTCTCCCGCGCAAAAGCGGGTCATGAGTGTCGTGAGTGCTGCCATAGATTTCGGCTTTTCCTGTCCAATGTGCCGGGCCAGCCACTCGTCACGGATATTGTGCTTGAAGGCTGCTAGGGCCTCAGCATCCGGACAGTCGACTATTTGATTTTTCTTTGTTAGGAACCGTGTCCACAATTGCCTGGCCAATTCCTCTGGCTGCTGAATTAAGTGACTTAGGTCATCGGCGTCTGGGGGTCGCACATAAGTGCCCTGGAAATTGTCGAGGAATGCGGCTTCTAGGTCCTCCCAACAACTGATTGATCCTGTTGGCAAGCTGTTAAGCCAATGCCGAGCTGGTCCTTTAAGGTTGAGTGGGAGGTATTTGATGGCGTGGAAATCATCACCGCGGGCCATGTGGATATGAAGGAGATAATCCTCGATCCATACCGCAGGATCTGTTCTGCCATCATATGATTCGATGTTTATGGGTTTGAAACCCTCGGGGATTTGATGATCCATTATTTCGTCTGTAAAGCATAGTGGGTGTGCGGCGCCTCTGTACTGGGCGATATCATGACTTAGCTCCAATGAGCTGTGTTCGGCCCTGCCGAATTTGTGGCCGGCGTGACGGTTACCGTCTCGAGCCATAGGGCGCCCACGCGATTCGTAGATCGATCGTGTTTGTCTTGCCTTGTCCTCCAACATGTATCGTAAGTCCGGCGCATATTCCCGTGGCTTGGTACGGGGTGCGGCTTGAGTGGAGGGTCGGGAGGCCTCTCTGTCGCGGCCACGAGGTGGCCGGTCGGCCGCATCAAGTGCTTCCTCCTGTAATCGGGGTAGCAACCTGTGCTTTGGGTAGCTCTTGGAGGGGCGTTTGAGTTTATGTTCTTCGGCCGCAAGGACTTCGGTCCATCTGTCGACCAGCAAATCTTGATCAGCTCTAAGTTGTTGCTGTTTTTTCTTGAGGCTTCTTGCTGTGTCCATAAGCCTGCGTTGAAAACACTTTTGCTCGACGGGATCCTCTGGCACGACGAATTCATCGTCGTCGAGGCTTGCCTCGTCTTCGGAGGGAGGCATATAATTATCGTCCTCGACCTCTCTGTCTACCGCTCTCTCATGAGGGCTGGTTTCTCCATCCTCCTGTGCTAAGTCTTGCTTGAGGGGGTTTTCTTCGGCACTTTCCGGAGTATTATTATCTCCCGTGCTGGAATCACCGTATTTGTTTTGGCGGGATTTTGAGCGGCGCCGCTGACGTCGGCGCTTAGGCTGTTTCTTGGAGGGGTCATCCTCCGCTGTTCCATCGCCATCTCCCTCTTTTGGGGTGTCCACCATGTATATGTCATATGACGAGGTGGCTTTCCAGGGCCTAGTAGGCGCTGGTTCTTCATCATCTCCTTCATCGGCGTCCATACCGTCGATGTCTTCGGAGTAGAAGTAGAGCATGTAGGTTAAGTCGTCGACAGTGGCTACAAAGTGGGTGGTGGGTGGGCTTTGAATTTCTTCATTGTCCGTACCCCAACCTTGCTGACCGTAGTCCGGCCAGGGCTCTCTTGATAAAGAGAGAGACTTCAGTGACTTCAGGATATCGCCGAAAGGCGAGTGCTGAAAGATGTACGTGGCAGTGAACTCCATGATCGGCGCCCAATCGGATTCGATCGGCAGGGGCGCGGAGCGTTCGGAGTCTGGAGAGGAGTTCGGCTCCTTGGAGCCATGAGTCTCGCGGAGTGTGGGGCTGGTATTCGGCTCAATCGCCGTTGGGATCACAGCCCCCGAGGCGGCGTCCAACCACCCATCCTTGATCGGCGCGGTTGGCTCCGAATTAAGGGTCGAAGCCGAGGCGGGTGCGGCCTCCAGGGCACTGCTCAGCGGCAGAGCTAGATCATGCTTGTCGTGACAGTGCGGCGCGCTCGGCAGTGGCTCAAATCCGTCGAAGATCAAGTCCCCGCGGATGTCAGCCGTGTAGTTAAAACTTCCAAATCTGACCTGATGGCCAGGGGCGTAGCTTTCGATCTGCTCCAGACGGCCAAGCGAATTGGCCTGCAGTGCGAAGCCGCCGAAGACGAAGATCTGTCCAGGGAGGAAGGTCTCACCCTGGACTGCAACGCTATCGATGATCGTAGGAGCCATCGAGCCTGACGGCGACGACACATAGGAACTCTCAATGAAAGCATCAATGTCGGTGTCAAAACCGGCGGATCTCGGGTAGGGGGTCCCGATCTATGCATCTAGGCTGGATGGTAACAGGAGAGGAGGGACACGAAGTTTTACCCAGGTTCGGGCCCTCTCGATGGAGGTAAAACCCTATGTCCTGCTTGATTAATATTGATGATATGGGTAGTACAAGAGTAGATCTACCACGAGATCGAGGAGGCTAAACCCTAGAAGCTAGCCTATGGTATGATTGTTGATGTGTATGTTGTCCTACGGACTGAAACCCTTCGGTTTATATAGACACCGGGTAGGGTTAGGGTTACAATGGTAGGAGATCTATATATCCGTATCGCCAAGCTTGCCTTCCACGCCAAGGAAAGTCCCTCCCGGACACGGGACGAAGTCTTCAATCTTGTATCTTCATAGTCCAGGAGTCCGGCTGAAGGTATAGTCCGGTCATCCGGACACCCCCTAATCCAGGACTCCCTCAATGAGCCAAGCACAGCATATCTACAGTTTTAGAATGGAAAACCAATCATGCTATAAGTATTAAGAAACTCCATTGCAATCTAATTTGTTCAGAATGGAGATGAAAACTTTGGTTGGTTTGCATCATACCTTATAGCCATATATATATATATATAAAGCTTCCATTTAACGTCCAAAGAATGCATACCTGATTTGAGTTAGACTCTACTCTTGACTATTTTATGTAGGTGGCAACTGACAAGAGTTTCAGTCTAGCTCATCTGAAGTTTCTTTGTATGCAGGAGGGCGAGCTGGAGGAGCTTGAGAAGGGCGTGGAGCCTGTGTCGGAGCGCTTGGTCCACCCGCTCAAGCACATCGTCGCCTGGCTGAACGTCGTTGACCATATCAAGGCCTTCAAGGACTCACCCGACCTCCGTGTTGCCGTCAAGGATGTCCAGGTAGTCTCTTCTTCTGTCACACTGCCTGCGATCTGGACGAACGAAGCCGTTGATTGGTTAGCGCATCATGAGATGATGATGTTGTCTCTGTATTTCTTCTTACTCCATGAATTAATCCTGATGAATGCTGCTTGTTTTGCACAAGCTGACAAGGGCACTAGCTAGAGCGCACTACCACTCCTCTTCTTGCATGCAACATAATCTGAAATTCATTCAGTTCCACTTTGCGTAAACACTATAGTGTACAACTATCAACTTGTTTCACTATTCAGTTTGTCACCCATTCAGCTTACTTACTGGGGCATCTTTCTTGTACGAGTTTACTTAAAATAGATTGTAGTTTCCTTCTTGTTTGTTTTGATACACATATACCTGCCCTGTATTAGCTCTTTCCTTTTGTGCATGTTAATTCAGTGTTTGTGTTGATTTGATGCCAATGTTCAGAAACAAGATTTTGATGGATGGGTTTATTTGTTCTGCTGGTATATATGCATGCTAGTATATATGCACACGGATTGGCCTTCATTATTTTTATCTACTGTTAGATATATGCTGTTAGATTTGCTTTTATTTTGTACCTAACCATTTTGTTCTATAACATGCAAATGCTGGCGTTTCATGTTTCGTCGCGAGCATCAAGACGAAGAAGTCGGAAGAAGCATAGTTCAAGCTCATCTGAGCTAGTTCAAGGAGTAATGAAGCCCTTGATACTGATCCGTATTGGAACAAATTGAAGCCGAACTGTGACATAGAGCTTGTTATATTGTAGAGCTTGATGCTCATCGGCTCATGTGACATATTGTACACCTGTAGAGCTTGTTATACTGTGATCGCATTTGTATGTGTTGATGCTACAGATTGTTGCTTCTTGTTATTTGAAGTATTACACCTGTTTTCTGTCTATTTTGATTTAAATATTGGTTTTTTAATTATTGGCATATTGAAATCTGAGGAACATGACCATGACAACAGGGACCCACAAACCAGAATCGAACATTTGGGACCTGCTTATCAGAATCTGACAATTGGGACCCATTTGAAAAAGGAAAAAAGGCCACAACCCAAAAATAAAAGGCTGAATTATAGGTCCTGGCCCGTGTAGCTTACCCAAATTGAAAGAAAAAAACAACAAATGGGCTGAATTAATGGGTGTCGGTGTCAAAACCGGCGGATCTCGGGTAGGGGGTCCCAAACTGTGCGTCTAGGCCGGATGGTAACAGGAGGCAAGGGACACGAAGTTTTACCCAGGTTCGGGCCCTCTTGATGGAGGTAAAACCCTACGTCATGCTTGATTAATATTGAAGATATGGGTGTTACAAGAGTAGATCTACCACGAGATCAGAGAGGCTAAACCCTAGAAGCTAGCCTACGGTATGATTGTATGTTGTGATTGTTGTCCTACGGACTAAAACCCTTCGGTTTATATAGACACCGGAGAGGGTTAGGGTTACACAAGGTCGGTTACAAAGGAAGAGATATCCATATACGTATTGCCTAGCTTGCCTTCCACGCCAAGTAGAGTCCCATCCGGACACGAGACGAAGTCTTCAATCTTGTATCTTCATAGTCTAACAGTCCGGCCAATGGAGATAGTCCGGCTGTCCGGAGACCCCCTAATCCAGGACTCCCTCAGTAGCCCATGAACCAGGCTTGAATGATGACGAGTCCGGCACGCAGTTGTCTTCGACATTGCAAGGCGGGTTCCTTCTCCAAATACATTACAGAAGAAGTTGAATACGAGGATAGTGTCCGACCCTGCAAAATAAGTTCCACATTCCACCGTAGAGAGAATAATTTTTCCGCAGATCTAATTTGCTGGCTTGTTTGGACAGCATGACGTCATGTCATGGCCTGGTGATTACTCGAACCGTTTCTCTTAACCAGCTCCACATATAACGCGAGGCGGTTTCTTGACATGTCTTGCCGAAGCGGAGATCGTGTTCCCCTAATTACGCGATTCTCATTAATGCGGTTCGTGGGTAACCCAACCATGTCTAGGACTCCTAGATTATAGGTAAGTCCTAAACGGCTACGGAGGGGACGCTTGATATTCCCCCTCTTTATAAGGGGATAAGGTTTTCACTTTTTCCCTCCCGTGCTCAATCAAACCCTTCCCCCACCTTGAGTTCTAACACCCAAAGCTCAGGTTAGGTGCTCCGGATCTTCAACCATGTCCGGATCCAGCCTTCAAGGCCGATGGACGCCCTCCTCCGTTACGGAAGAGGACATTAAGAAGTTGAGGGAGGCCAGATATCTGACCGCCGAGGTTTCACATCGGTTGCCTGCTTGAGGGCAGGTCGTCCTACTCCCAAACCCAACGAGAATGTTGTGTTTGTCTCCCACTTCCTCCGAGGTCTAGGCCTCACTCTGGATCCTTTCATCACGGGCTTGATGTTCTATTACGGGTTAGATTTCCAATATCTAGCCCCGAACTCCTTTCTCCATATCACGACATTTATTGTCGTGTGTGAGGCCTTCCTCCGCGTTACCCCTCACTTTGGCCTGCGGCTCAAGACTTTTTAAGTAAAGCCGAAGATGATCGAGGAGCAACAAGCAGCGTGCGGAGGTGCATCAATAGGCAAGATGGCAGGAGCTCCATGGCCGAGAGGTTCCTTTCCAGAGGTGCCCGAATTATGGCAACGGGAGTGGTTTTATGTCACGGCTCCTAGAAGTACCAAGTGGGCGACTGCCCCCGCTTTCCGCTCGGGCCCCCCACCACAACTGATGTCATGGATTAGGACGGGTCTGAGCTGGGGTCCAGCCAAGGACGTGCCTATACTGCAAAGCCGCATCCGAGATCTCTTCGAGGGAGATTTCAATTTGCTTGCGGTAATACAAGTTATGCTGGTTTGCCAAGTCTGGCCTTGCAAATGCCGAGCCCTATGTTTGTGGGAGTTCAACCCAGAGGGACCACGTGCCATTCAAAGTTTCCTCGGCCTGACACACGACGAGATGTACAAGTCATTCTTTCGACCTCAAGTGGAATGTACGGATATCACCGAGGACGTGGGCCTAAGCAGTAACCGCGCCGCCAAACAAGTAAGAAATCCTCTAGCCGAACACACTGTCTTTTATTCGAGGTTATTTTTGAGAGTTCACCTTTTGACCAGGACTGGCTAACGAAGGCGAAGATGATTCGGTGTTTGGCCCCCCTCCCTGAGGGTTTGGAAAACCCGGTATTGGAGAAGATGCTTGAGGTCGCACCTTGCCCGGAGCCCTTGAAGGAAGATACCGAGGGGGATAATACGGGCGAACGCGGGCCCCCATCGCTACCCGCTCCGACCGAGGGAACGAGCGTCTCCACGAAGGAGGACGACCGGGGGAGGAAAAGGACTGCTTTAGAGGATCCGGAAGCCGAAGCCTCCAAACGGGAGAAGAAGTCTCCCACGGAGGGTCCTGCCTTGGGGGGTGCTTTTGCCGCACAAAGTCCGTGAGGGGATCAGCCCTCCAACGAGTCGTAAGTGATCCCAAATATTTTAATAGTAAGAGTATGCTATATTTTTCCTCTGAGAAAACAACCACCGCATATATCTTGCAGTTCGGGCCTCAGCCCCTCTCAAATGAGTTCGTCTTCGGGGGATCTTCTTCCGGAGATGATGGAGAGCGAAACGCCTCCCCCGGACTCCTCTGCTCCAGAAGCGGGCGACCCCGAAGTGTCGTCGCGGAGGGCCTCTCTGGATCCGATGAGGCCAGAAGATAGTCCCATAGACCCCATAAGTCCCCAGTGTTCGGCTCCCGAAGAGAGCATACGAAAGAGTCTGGCACCGCCTGGTGTGCGGTCGGACGTTCTGAGGGAGTTGGTGGGGCGAGCGGCCATCTCAGAAGAGCACAGTATGTTGATGGGTACGGTGATGGAGAGAATCTCGTCCGCTGAAAGCGGATTACATGAAGCCTTTATGAGTCTACTAACAGGCTTTGAGGTATGTGAGATAATATGTGATAGTACTGCACATGTTAGGTGTGCCCTGTGTAGATAGTAGCCCTTGAGACTCTGGCTGTCGTCAAGAATGGCAGCGAACAGAGGATCGTATTCCCAAGCAATAACCAGACTGCCTCTATGTGCAGGTGGTGGAAGCTCCGGTGGCTAGCCGGACTAATGAGTTTGCCCAATTAAAACGGCAACTGGATGCGGCAGACGCCGACATCGAGCTTGTTAACAAGAGGCTTGACGAGGCACATGGTAAGTGTTATCATCCGGTGAACGCCACATAGTAAGAGCAGCATAATGCCAGTATCTTTAATATGTTGTGACTGCAGATGGAGCTGCCACCGTGGAAGCCTTGCGTGTGGAACTTGCCCGAGCCAAGGAACAAGCAAGGATTAGTAATGCGGCTGCTTTGGAGGCAGCCGAAGAGTTGAAAGCCGAGAAGGACGCACATTGCGGGAGCCAGGAGAAGATGGACAAGATGGCCGTAGAATTAAAAGACATTGCCGACCGTTGCCGGGTCCTTGAGAAAGAAAATCGAGCGAAGGCAATGGACCTTGAGAAGGCCGCGGGGGCAGACAAAGACACCCGTTCTGCTATGAGAGCGAAGAAGGAGGAGTTGCGGGAAGCCAGGGATATTGCGGCTGGGAAACCCTTCATGTTACGGACGAAGTTCGGAGATCCACGGTATGCCCCTCTGGATCGGCTGTGGAACACGGCAGATGCGTATATGGATTTGGCGGCGAGCGCTGCCGATGCGGCCAAGTACTTCCAAGGTCAGACAGATCGTGAAGTGGACAAGCTGTTCCGGACGCAATTCCACGTTCCAGAGCGTCCACTTTCATTGACTGACCAGCTAGCCGAATGGGCCGAACTGAATAGGTTGTCCAGACTCGCCATGAGGTATGTTGTGGATCAGCTATGGCCGGAAGGGCCTAAGCCGAACAGCTATTTCATCTTAGTGCAGCAGTTCCTTGATGCGGTGTCGCACATTAATGCGATGAAGAGGTCGGCGTGGATAGAAGGCTCGCGGATGGCCCTTGCCCGTGTTAAAGCATACTGGGCAGAGATGGACGCTACAACTGTTGCGGCGTAGGGTTCGGCCATAGGCCGTGTGGCTGCCGAGCACTATTTCGAGGAAGTTCTCGAGGGTGCTCGTTTGATAGAGGCCCAGTGCTTGAAAAATATTATGTTTGAGTGATATGTATTCTCATTGTAAACATAATGCTTTTATGAAGTTTTTATAAGGCTATGTTTATACTTTTGCCTGAAAGTAGTATGATGCCTCCTGTGCGGCCGTTTATGTATACATGTGTATAACCTGAAAGATTGCAGCCGTCGGCTTCAACCCCCACGCATATAATGCGGAGGTGCTCGCAAAAAACGCGTGTTCACACTTAACCCAACGTCTTGGTCCTGATAAGGAGGTGATAGCGCAGCGAGCGAGGCAACCGGACTATAATGCTTTAACACTTTCACTTAGCCATAGGAGTTTGACAGTGGGGCTACTAGATAGCCCCTGGTGGCTCCGCACTCTCCCGATCACGGGGTGTGTATATGCCTGGCCGGAAAATGGCCCTTCGTTAAGGTGGAGGAATTCTAACATTCCGATAGGTCATCGGTGGTTGACCAGTCTCACGCTATATCATGACTGTCAGTTTTCGGCTTTCTCTACTGAGGCGCTCATCCGGATGAACCAGGGCACAATCGCAGTAGTTTTCCTAGTGCTACCTTAGCCGATAAAGCAGAACGTAAGGCACCAAAACACAGGAGCCGGGCAATCCCAACATTTGACCAAAGACAATGATTCGGAGCTGATGCATATAAGGCCGAACTCGCGGCGCCGAACACTCCCTAAGGTATTCGGTCTTTATGGTATAAACCGGGCCGAAATGGTGCCGCTTGTAAGAAGCCCCTTGTGTCCAGGTACGTGCATTATTCTGACATGGCCACATGCCAAGACATCAGCATCCTTCTCAATTGTGCTGAGAATTCGGTGGATATGTATCAACAAGAGACAATAAAAAGGTTTACGCAGGGTCTTAATCTAAAAAGAATCCTTGGAGCGGGTCCCTGCTGCACGTCTGCGCGTGTGTCTCCGTTGTGCCGTATCCTGGACGGGTGTAGCACGATGATTATCTGTAAAAGAGAGGAGCTTAGGTAAAAAAGCTGTCATGCAAAAAGATAGTTTTTAAATAAACCATGTATAATTCAAGGTGAGTAAGAATTGCCACTTGTCTGCGCACGTTGAGCCCCTTGTATTTGTAATAGGGGTGTGATCATTGATCCGGTATAAATTGCATATAGCTGCACCGGACTCGTCTAACCGTGTCTGAGGTCATGACGACCTGCTAAATGTTTTAGTTGGTGAGGCCGTTTTTAGTGTGCGGCTGTCAAGGCAGCCGCACGCTCTTCGGCGCGCAGAAATCGCTTAATATTTTCATTCACTGTAATGATGCCACGTGGAACGGGCATCTTGAGTGTGAGGGAAGCGTAGTCTGGTATTGCATTAAAGCAAGCGAAAGCTTCGCGTTCGAGTAGTGCTTGATAGCCACTTTGGAACGGAGCGATGTGGAAGGTTAGATGTTCGCTACAAAAGTTATCGGGGAAGCCAAATATAACTTTTAGTAGCAGGGATCCCGTGCAACGAGCCCCTGGGCCTAGCATTACTCCTTTAAAGGTAATATTGCTATGGCAAATTTTTGTTGGGTCTATCCCCATTTCGCGGATTGTATCCTGGTATATCAGATTTAGACTGCTGCCACCGTCCATCAGGACTCATGCGAAGCGGTATCCGTCAATTATTGGGTCTAATACCAGGGCAGCCCATCCTGCACGTCGGATACTTGCTGAGTAATCACGATGGTCGAAAGTGATCGGTTGAGACGACTAGTGGCAGGACTCCGCGGTTATAGGCCTTCGGGCGTATTTTTCTGGGAGTGCCGTTTTGTTTCTTCCATTGATCACGTGTAACACGTTTACTGTTTTGACTTCTGGTGGAAATTTCTTTTGTTCCCCAGCGTCTCCCTTGAGAGGCTCATCCTCATCTTCGCTTGGTGTATCCCCCCCCCTTGTGTACGGCGTTGAGCTTGCCGGGCTGCTTGAAGACCCAACATTCTCTGTGGGTATGATTGGCTGGTTTGCCAGGGGTGCTATGGACATGACATATTTGGTCCAGAATTTTATTCAGGCTGGACAGTTCGTCTCTGGCGCCTTTAGAGGGCGGGTTCTGACCTGGCCGAGAGCTTTTGAATCCGGCGTTTACTGTCGTGCTCTTCGTGCTGTCTCCTTTGTTCCGGCGTTTGTTATTGCTGTTGCACCGTGATATCCCATTTCCATCTCTAACTTCGGATGTACTAGGGTCGCTGGTGCTGCATCTGGCTAGCCATCTGTCCTCACCCGCGCAAAAGCGGGTCATGAGGCTTGTTGATGCTGCCATCGTTCTCGGCTTTTCTTGGCCGAGGTGTCTGGCGAGCCATTCGTCACGGACGCTATGTTTAAAAGCTGCCAAGGCTTCGGCATCCGGACAGTCAACAATTTGGTTCTTTTCAGTAAGAAACCTGTTCCAAAGTTTTCGGGCTGACTCTCCGGGCTGTTGAGTTATATGGCTCAAATCATCCGCGTCCGGAGGTCGGACATAAGTTCCTTGAAAATTTGCCCGAAAAGCGTCTTCAAGCTCTTCCCAACTTCCAATGGAGTTTTCGGGGAGGCCTTTAAGCCAGTGGCGGGCTGGCCCTTTGAGCTTGAGGGGTAAGTACTTGATGGCGTGGAGATGATCTCCTCGAGCCATATGGATATGGAGGATATAATCCTCAATCCAGACCCCAGGGTCTGTTGTTCCGCCGTATGCCTCTAAGTTTACGGGTTTGAATCCCTCTGGAAATTCATGGTCCATCACCTCATCGGTAAAACATAGGGGGTGTGCTGCACCCCTGTATCTGTGAAACAGGAAAGAAGGATGTCGTGGGGTGGAGCATGAATCTAGGACGTGGTTCAATGAGGAAAGGAGGGAGGGAAAGTAGTATAGACTGGCTATCCAGCCGCTTTGTTGGTCAAAAAGGGGGAAATGTGGTAACCTAGTACACACATCTGTAAGGAACCGATCTCTTTATTGGAAAGGGAAAGAAACTGGGTGGTCGGGTAGTTTGTGCAGGACTAGATTTGCTGCCCTCACATAGGAAAAAGGTTCAAAGAGAACAAATATGGGACCAACGCAAATATGCTGCTTGGCTCCATACTCTGCATCACCTATTGATACGTGTGGACGCACATGGTGTTGGCATGTCCCATGTCCCATGTCCCATACAACTATTTTGCTGTTGTTAATCTAAGAATGTTGCTGGAAAATTGAAGCAATGCCACTGTTAAAAGTAAATTACATTCTTAACGAATGTTGTTTTGAGAGAATGTCTCTTTTAATATGAATCAATGCAACTGTTATAGAAATGCTACTGTCCTACTTTATTTTCCATCAAGATAAGTTAGATGCTTCTTTTTGTCGCTGTTTGTTTCATCCTCCTTTATTGGCCAGTAATTGTTTCCTTTTTTGCCTCTGTTAAAACAGGGATATCTATTCAACTTGTTATAGCAAACTTAAACGTCACACCGGCGACTTTGCTTGATTTCAGTGCAACTGCGCAAAACGAGATTGGATTTCCTATTCGTGTTTGCAGATTCGTAGGTAATCTTGTGTGCATCATGACAGGTTGGTACTTGCCTTCATCCAAATGATCGTGCAGTGTGTTTTGAGATGTTGTACTACTTGTATTGGTACTGTTTTAAATAAATGTTTAATTGAAGCTATTGTATTGCTCTCTCTTCCCATTTAGTAGTGAACAAAAAAGGTACCAACCCAGTCAAGATGCTTGGTGCTTTCTTACAACAAACTCTGCATCACCCCCTTTATAAGTAGATGGAAGCACATGGTGTTGTTGCACCCACTCTCCCTTGGAACTGTTTATGCTTTTTCTTAATCTAATGCCGCTAGTAAAATTAAGCAATGCCACTCTTAGAATTAACTACTGAACTATTTTAAGATAATTTCTCTTTTAATATGAATCAATGCAACCGTTTTAGAAATTCTACTGTCCTATACTTTGTTTTCCATCAAGATAAGGTAGATGCTTCTTTTTGTGGCCGCATGTTTCATCCTCTTTTATTGTCCAGAATTGTTTCCTTTTTTGCCTCTGTTAAAACAGGGATATCTATTCAACTTGTTGCTATAGCAAACTTAAATGTCACACCGGAAACTTTGCTTTATTTCAGTGCAACTGCACAAAACGAGATTGGATTTCCTATTCGTGTTGGTAGATTCGTATTTTTTGTTGGTTGCCTCACTACAAGAAATATGTCAACTAGTGACCTTCTGTCAGTGACCCTGGAAGAATTGCTCATAGATCTACGACCATTTGAGACCAATTGGTCAAAAGCTGCTCGGGGGGCTCCAAACCCTCAACTATATCAACCATTTTGGCCATAAAGGTCGTAATTTCCTTACACGAAATGGTCATAAAGAAGACAACACTAATTCGCTGCCTTATTTCTAGTTGACCACGACCAATATAGATGGTCATAACCTTGTAAGTTGTGGTGGATTGCTATGACTAGGTGCCACCTCATCAGTTTTGCCTATGTGTTATGTCCATGTGTCAATTTTTGCACTAGGTTGTGAAGTAACCTACTCCCTCCGTTCCTAGATATAGGGTGTATAGTTTTTGGCATGGAAATTAAAGAACGCACGTGGAGGAAAAATTTCACAAGTTTTGGGCGAGATTACACCTGACTAATTGACATGAGGAAATAGAGGAGCTTGCCTGATAAAAGTAAATGTAATCAAATCCCTAAAAAAGTTATCCAAACAAGTGGTGCAATGCAATACACCTTATATTTCAGACTTTTTCTCAAAAATCTACACACCTTATATCAAGGAACGGAGGGAGTATATTTCTGTCATTCCCAAAATTCCCAAAAAATTGGGCATTCTTTACTATCCAAATCATTGCCTCATGACAATATTCAACGACATTTGCCTGGTAAATCTTCCTCGGCAAATTTCCAAAGTTTTTGTTCAACTCGAACTGTTGTGAAGGAAGTACTAGCTAGGCATATCCTAATGAGCTAAATTTTTGCCACATCTTCTATATTCCCAAATCATTGCTCTCCATAAAATATGAGCCCCAACTAACAATACACGTGAGTGTGGCTTCAACATTCATATTTCTGTCCAGTGTGGTACGTTGCAAAGAAAGTGACACCTAGGATCCTCCATTTGATCTGCAAATTTTCCAAGATATTATCCTTAGTAGATTATCATCCTCGGCCAAAACTCAGGCCCATTGGCCATGTGCATTTCCCGTACCACTAATCAAACACTTGGGTGCTAATTCATGTTTGAGCATTGTTCAGTCTCCTCGTGAGATTCTTCTGTTGTTATTTTCTTCCAAGCATCTACCTAGGGAGTGCCAAACCTACTAGACATGCCTAGGCTTCCCAGAACGCATGGCAACGCCACGGTCACGCGGTGCCCATGCAGCAGGCATGCGAGTCTACGCGCTTTGGAGTTGGGGCCCTGGGCCACATTCCAAACCTCAACGTATCACCACCAAACCATGTATTTATGCTTAAATAGATACTTATCTACCTAGAAATGATTTTTGAAAAAAATAAATAGCAAACTATAAGGCAGCTGCAGTTCAAATTTGACCCGCTTCCTCCTGGATCGGCGGAAATTTGTCTTTTTCACCATAGGTGGATGATTTTTTTTACACCCAACCATTTTGTCAATTGTGCATTAAACATGGCCTATTATTTTATAAAATTGATTTGGTCCGTTTTTGCAACAATTATTTGGTAGTTCCTTCACAAAAAAATCTCATTTCGGGCACTCGGAAAATGGAAAATGAATTTTCCGTGCAAAGAAAATGAAAACTCCCTTAGGCAGCATTCTTTGGAATTCCAAGATGCACCCTTGTGCACAATATGAGATCATTTGACCGAACTATGCCATGAATGTGGCCATAAGATTGATCATTTGGCTCGAAAGCCATTGAATCTTCATGCATGATAGCTCATTTCTGAGAACACTTTTTTAAAATAATTTCCGTATTACAAGTTTATTATTTTTCTTGGAAACTTGGTCACATATGATGACACTATGCAAAGGTTTTCCAATTTTATTGATTTTTTTGAATTTTTATGCCCGTCTCAAAATGCGGTCGAAACGGCGGGCTTGACCGTTCCTAGCTAGTGGTTGAATCTTGGAAAAAATTTGGTGTTTCTCTGATTAAATAGATACTTATGTACCTAGAAATGATTTTTGAAAAAAAATAAGTAGCAAACTATGAGGCATCTACAGTTCAAATTTGACCCACTTCCTAGTGAATCGGCGGAAATTTCTCTTTTTCACCAGAGATGGATCAAAGCTTTTGACACGGAACCATTTCATCAATTGTGCATTAAATATGGCCTAGTATTTTAGAAAATCGATTGGGTCCAATTTTGTAACAAATATATGGTAGGTCCTTCACAAAAAAAACTCATTTCGGGCACTCAAAAATGGTAAATGAATTTTCCGTGCAAAGAAAATGAAAACTCCCTTAGGCAACATTGTTTGGAATTCCAAGATGCACCCTTGTGCACAATATGAGATCATTTTCACAAACTATGCCATGAATGTGGCCATAAGATTAATCATTTGGCTTGAAAGCCAGGAATCTTCACACATGATAGCTCATTCTGAGAACACTTTTTTAAAATAATTGCCGTATTACAACTTTATTATTTTTCCTGGAAACATGGTCATATATAATGACACAATGTGAAGGTTTTCCAATTTTTTCATTTTTTTCATTTTTTATGCCTGTTTCAAAATGCGGTCAAAACGACGGGCTTGACCGTTCCTAGCTAGTGGTTGAATCTTGGAATTTTTTTGATGTTTCTCTGATTAAATTGGTACTTATGTACCTAGAAAAGATTTTTGGAAAAAATAAATAGAAAAATATAGGCAGCTACAGTTCAAATTTGACCCGCTTCCTAGTGAATCGGCAGAAATTTGTATTTTTCACCAGAGGTGGATCAATGCTTTTGACACCCAACCACTTGGTCAATTGTGCATTAAATATGGTCTAATATTTTATAAAATTGATTTGGTCCGATTTTGCAACAAATATATGGTACGTCCTTCACAAAAAAAACCCATTTTGGGCACTCGAAAAATAGAAAATGAATTTTTCATCCAAAGAAAATGAAAACTTCCTTAGGCAACATTGTTTGTCATCCCAAGATGCACCCTTGTGCACAATATGAGATTATTTGAACAAACTATGCCATGAATTTGGCCATAAGATTGATCATTTGGCTTGAAAGCCATTGATCTCAACGCATGATAGCTCGTTTCTGAGAACACATTTTACAAATAATTATCATATTACAAGTTTATTATTTTTCTTGGTAACATGGTCACATATATTGACACAATGCGAAGGTTTCCTATTTTTTGATTTTTTTAAATTTTGCATGCCCGTTTCAAAATGTAGTCAAAATGGAGGGCGTGGCCGTTCCTAGCTAGTGGTTGAATCTTGGAAAATTTTGGTGTTTCTCTTATTAAATAGATACTTATGTACCTAGAAATGACTTTTGGAAAAAATAAAGAGCAAACTATAAGGCAGCTGTAGTTCAAATTTGACCCGCTTCCAACTGGATCAACGGAAATTTGTCTTTTTCATGAGAGGTGGATAAAAATCATTTGACACCCAACTATTTGGTCATTTGTGCATTAAATATGGCATAATAGTTTATAAAATTGATTTCATCCAATTTTGCAATAAATATATTGTTGGTCGTTCACAGAAAAAACTCATTTTGGACACTAAAAAAATGAAAAAATGATTTAAAAGAACTCATTTCTCATAACTCTTCAATAAAATATTTGTCTTATTTCAATTTGTGATTATTCCTGAAAACTATAGTCAAATTTTCTAACACAATGAGAAGTTTTTTTTTCAAATATTGTTCATAATAAAATAGCTAACATGATTTAGCACCTTACTTTTAGTCGATTACGACCAATTTAAATGGTCAAAATATCATACATGTATACTGCGTTCTGATTGGTCGAGGGCCTCTCACGTGGATCATGGATAAATCACCATCGGATCCTCCTGAATCCAACGGCCCACACCTCACCCTCTCACCCACCCAGCGCGAGCTACCCCTCAAGAAAAACCACCGCACACCACTCCTCTCTCTCCCCGCGCGGCGAACCCTAACGCTCAGATCTAGATCCCTCCCCTCACCGCCACCCACCTCCCCGTCTCCCTCACCTCGCCGCCGGCCACGACCTCGGCTCTCCCCTCCCCTCCCACATCAGAAGAGATTCGATCCCCCGTTGACGTCCTCCTCCCTCCTGCTCCGAGCAACCAGTTCCCCTTCCAACCTCCAACCAACATCCCACCACCGCGCTGCCACGCCCCTCCCTCCTCCTTGTGGTCTCCTACGCCGCGCTCAAGATCTCAGCGGCGACGAGCCCAACGCGTGGCGTGCGGTGGCAGGGGGTCGGGATCGACGGGAGGAGTGGGAGGAGCCGGGCCATCGGGAGGTGCTTGGCGGCAGCAGTGGAGGAGGCCGGCCCGCAGGAGGACGGCGTGCTGCTACCCAAGGAGGGGAGCGAGGCGGCCGGGAGGTACGACTGGCGGGAGTAGTGGTACCAGCTGTACCTGTCGAAGGAGGTGCCCGAGGATGCGGCGCTCTCGTTCACCGTGTTCGACCGCCAGCTCGTGCTCTTTCTCTCCTCCATGTCGGTTTCTTAATCCATGGATCAGTAGCGGTTCAGATGAAGAGCGTGATTCGATTTGTTTGGGTTTGAATTGATCGTGTGTGTGTGTCTAGAAGGGAGAAGAAGGCCAAGGAGGAGTAGGTCAAGAAGCTGCATGCCAAGAAGTCCAAGGTGAAGGTATGAGCTGCCGCTTCCTCCCCTGCTTTGACGCTGTTAGTCAGATTTGGATGCGCTGCTAGACTACTTTCTACTGGAATCAGCTTCTTGATTGGTGTTGTGCTGCTACTGTGTGCCTTTGTATGTTAGATGAACATATTATGTGGTATTCTCATACATGTAGTTCTAATTAGCCATGTTTTTAGCTGCTTCTTGATTGGTGCTGCACCTGCACTGATACTGTGCGAGGTTGCAACCTGGTTGGAGTTTGTAGTTTTCTGCCGGGAAATCCACCAATATGACTCGATTCATAGGAAGTTAGGATGGTAACTGCGATGGCATTTTTATTCTGAGTGAGAGGATAATTGTTGGACTATGTTAGAGTTCATACTCTTTGGTGTTGTGCAAGAATTAGAGATGGGGCACTATTTTTTTGGCTCAGATTCCTGATGTGTTTATATTCAGAAGGACTAATTCACTTGGAAACCGTTACTTCTTAATTCACTTGGAGACATTTGCATACTCTTCTCTTCAAAACTACAACTGTAACCTGACTGAGATGTCTGAAATGATTAGTGCAGATGCTTTTCTGAGAATTGTTTCCACATTATCTCATTTACCCCAAATCAGCTTTTTGAGAATTTGATGCCTGGCCATTTCAGCTTCGATTTCTAACCCTGGTCCTCATCTTGTACCAGACTAAGAATTGTAGTTTGATGTTTGGATTTATTAATAAAGAAGCATGCAACCTTCTTCCTTCTGAAGCATCTAGTCATGTGGGCATACTGTCTTCATAAGGTCTGATGTATCATGGCTATGCACTATTTGTCATTTGTTTTCCTTCAGATAAGAGAACTAGCCCTTTGTGGTCTATAGCCACTGCTCCTGCTTCTGAATCATGAAGTTAATAGTATTTGGCTTCTATGTGATGACATGTGTTGATAGATAGATACTAGCTATATGTTTTCCAGGTTACATGCTAATTGTACTCATTCAATTAACTCTTTTAAACATGACTTGGTTATTTAAATCCTGTCCTGCCTGTGTATATGCCAATTGTAGCTTCCCCTAATATATTCACTTTGCAAAACAATTGATGGTTTGATGCCAAATGCAATTTGCAGGGAGCTCGATGAAGCTTGGACGTTGGTGAGGGCTCCGACGGTGGTGGTGGTGCTGGGCTGGTTGTGGCCTCAAGCGTGGTAGGAGGCTAGGCTGGCCCTTGACTTCAGCAATTTGACTACCTCCTTGGCTCCTGCCTCTGCACCACAAATCTATGGTGAACTCCGGTGAACTCTTGGGGCTACCTTCTTCACTCTGATCATCTGCTTAGTTCTGTTGCTATGACGCATTGAGTTGTATGCCTGGTTATTAGAGGGGTTTTCTGCTAGTACTTCTTGTAAGGCAATATAATTGGTTGTTTTGTGCTGCTGGCCTAATTAAACATGATCAGTATGAATACTTCTTTGAGATAGACATTTCATGCATGTTTATGAGGTACGAATTCTGTAGATGTCACAAAATATTGGTGGCAAAGTGTCTTCTTATCTTTATATTTGCTTAGCTAAAACCTTAGAGTAACAATAACTGTACTTGACAAGTAAACATTAGAATCTTAAATGATTAGCTAAAACGATGTAGGAGTAGCAGAAACTTCATGGTTGATCCTGATTGCTCAACATGGGAGATGTATCTTCTTTTGCATATCAATTACATAGTAGTACTATCTAATGCTTGTCGGTGTGGTACATTCAATACTGCCAGCACTAGCCATTAATTACACTGGCCATTTTATGCTAGGCTTTAGATTCTGCCAAGCCAGATCCGTTGACCCGCGGTTTGATTCGTGGCATGCGAGATTTGTTCCTGGGCTGACGTGGTGTGTTTTCCGGTGTGATTTTCACAGGCCTTGGACAATATCAGTAAGGTACTGATGGAGGCCCTCACCGCCGGTGCTGATGTGTCCATGATTGAGTAGTTCGGTGTTGGCTTCTACTTCGCCTACCTTGTTGCCGAGAGGGTCGTCGTCACCACGAAGCACAACGACGACGGGCAGTACGTGTGGGAGTCCCAGGCCGGTGGCTCCTCCATCGTCATGCATGATACATTTGGGGAGCAGCTCGGTAGGGGTACCAAGATGGCCCTCTACCTCAAGAACGACCAGGTATGCAGTCCAATCCTCCTATACTATGATGTCTTACTCTTCATGTCTTGATGTGGTTCTTTGCTTAGTGTAGCTGTATTAGACTCACTATGAGATGTCCACTCTTGTTTTGTTAACAAACATGAACTGTTAAGTCATCTATTCATGGTTGTTGCTTTTGTTCAGTATATATGTGTGCTTTCTAATTTGTAAACATAGGTGGTTATAGATTGCTGTGATGAATATAAATATTAACAAGTGCTCATGCATGGCGGTACACTAGAGCTAGTTGTATGTGCTCATTACCTTCCTGTTGTCACTTTGTTAGCATCAATCCAATCCAATCCAATCCAATGAATCTAAGCTGCTCGTTTAGTTCTCGCCATCGGTGGTAGCCAACAACTAACCGATCTTAGTTGCTTCCAGCTGTTTGGCATCCTATGTATTTTTTGCTGCTAGTCTCAGAAATAATGCATGAATGGCATCAAAACTGCTTCATGCTATCTCTCTGGAAAAGTAGATGCTAGTTTGATTACTATCTGTACATCATCAGGTCTACTTGATGCAAGTCTCTATTTTTTGTTTGTCTCTCTTTGCCATATTGCTTTTTCTTTTTGAATGTGCAGGTTACTTGCATCATTTATTGATTAGGAGATGATGGTGATCTTCTTTTATTACAGGTAACCTGTTAGATAAAGTTTATGTGCTTTGAACCTGCAATATACAGTTTTGTATAATGTTGTGTGAGATAAAAGTTATGTACTTGTGAACATAGGAGATAAGTTATTGATATGTGTTGGTCTGTCTAATGTTATGCGAGATAAAGTTGTGTGAGAAAGTTTTCTATACTTGTGTTATTGTTCTGGGAAAGAAGTATTGTTACTATACTGATTTGAGAATATTGGCTGTAAATAAAAGAGGGCTTGGCCCACTATTGGATTGTAAAAAAGGCCCTGTCCAGAATTTATATTGCACTCAATACTTGGGCTCTAAAAAGGCCATGGCCCAAACTATGTTGGACTTGTTTCTAAAAAGAGCAATATAAATTTCAGATTATAAAAAGGTTGAGGCCCAAAAAAATCGATTGTAAAAGACAGCATCTCAGAAAAAAAGTCCTAATTGTTGGGCCAGGCCTATTTAGCTAATCAAAGCACAGGGAAAAAATAAATTAAATGGGCTGAATTGTTGGGCTCGGCCCATGTAAAGCGTCGAATTGGACCAGGATGAATCTTATCAATGACCTTTTCAATTTGTCACAATTTTGCCACGTCAGATTGCCACGTTGGATCCGACATGGCCTGGGCAGACAGCCAATGACCAAAACAAAAGGTCATGGGTTCAACGACCTTTTTTTTGGTCGTTGCCTTCCACGACCTTCTCACAGAGAAAGTCGTGAATTTCAGTCTACGATCGGCAGCTTTTGACCATCTGTTTCTGGTTGCAAAAAGGTCGCAAATGAAAAACAATGACCTTTCAGCGACCAATAGTTATGGTCGCAAGTTGACATATTTCTTGTAGTGTCTCATGAAAGGTTAGTACAGGCCTTCATCCACATGATTGTGCAGTGTGCTTTGAGATGTTGTGCTACTTGTATTGGTACTGTTTTAAATAAATGTTGAATTTAAGCTATTGTATTGCTCTCTTTTCCCATTAAGTAGTGAACAAAAATGGTACCAACCCAGACATGATTCTTGTTGCTTTGTTACAACAAACTCTACATCACCCCCTTTATGAGTAGATGGAAGCACATGGTGTTGTTGCGCCCACTCTCCCCTGGAACTATTTACAGTTTTTGTTAATCTAAATGCCGCTGGTAAAATTAAGCAATGCCACTCTCAGAATTAACTACTGAATCTTAGTTCAAAACTGCAACACTTGTTAGGGATTGGCGGAATTACTATTTTTGTGGCTGCATGATCCATCCTCCTTTATTTTGCCAGTAATTGATTCCTTTTTTGCCTCTGTTAAAACAGGGATATCTATTCAACTTTTTGCTATTGCGACATTTTGTTTCGCTACATGAAACACTTATGTTTTAAGAGTGTTTTGTGCAGTTCAACTTGAATGGCACACCAGCGACTTTGCTTAATTTTGGTGGAACTGCACAAAAGGAGATCATGGATTTTCATATATGTGTTGGGATTTCTTTCAAGTCCTCCACGCAAGTTGTTTCAAATCTTGGTCAAGAAAGGTCAGTACCGACTTTCATCCACATGATGTTGCAGTGTGCTTTGAGATGTTGTGCTACTTGTATTGGTATTGTTTTGGATAAATGTTGAACTGCTGTCTTTTACCATTGAGTGGGAAAAAATTGTTCCAACCCAGACATGATGCTTGTTTCTTTGTTACAACAAAACTCTGCATCACCCCCTTTATAAGTAGATGGAAGCACATGGTGTTGTTGCGCCCACTCTCCCCTAGAACTGTTTATGTTTTTTGTTAATCTAATGCCGCAGGTAAAATTAAGCAAAGCCACTCTCAGAATTAACTACTGAATCTTAGTTCAAAACAGCAACACTTGTTAGGCATTGGCACGATTACCATATTTGTGGACGCATTTTCATCCTCCTTTATTGGCCAATAATTGGTTCCTTTTTTGCCTGTGTTAAAACAGGGATATCTATTCGACTTGTTGCTATTGTAGACCGGATTTCCATATATGTGTTGAGATAAATCTTAGGTCTTCCTCAAGAGTTGTTTCAAATTTTGGTCTTGAAAGGTTAGTACCGACTTTCAGTACCAACTTTCCACATAATTAACTACTGAATCTTAGTTCAAAACTGCAACACTTGTTAGGGATTGGCGGAATTACTATTTTTGTGGATGCATTTTCCATCCTCCTTTTTTTTGCCAGTAATTGATTCATTTATGCTTATGTTAAAACAGGGATATCTATTCAACTTTTTGCTATTGTGATATTTTGTTTTGCTGCGCGAAACACTTATGTTTTAAGAGTGTTTTATGCAGTTCAACTTGAATGGCACACCGGCGACTTTGCTTAATTTTGGTGGAACTGCACAAAAGGAGATCATGGATTTTCATATATGTGTTGGGATTTCTTTCAAGTCCTCCACGCAAGTTGTTTCAAATCTTGGTCAAGAAAGGTTAGTACCGACGTTCATCCATATGATGTTCTAGTGTGCTTTGAGATGTTGTGCTACTTGTATTAGTATTGTTTTGGATAAATGTTGAACTGCTGTCTTTTACCATTGAGTGGGAAAAAATTGTTCCAACCCAGACATGATGCTTGTTTCTTTGTTACAACAAAACTCTGCATCACCCCCTTTATAAGTAGATGGAAGCACATGGTGTTATTGCGCCCACTCTCCCCTGGAACTATTTATGTTTTTGTTAATCTAATGCTGCTGGTAAAATTAAGCAATGCCACTCTCAGAATTAAATATTGAACCTTAGTTCAAAACTGCAACACTTGTTAGGGATTGGCGGGATTACCATATTTGTGGCCGCATGTTTCATCCTCCTTTATTGGCCAGTAATTGATTCCTTTTTTTGCCTCTGTTAAAACAGGGATATCTATTCAACTTGTTGCTATTGTAGACCGGATTTCCATATATGTGTTGAGATCAATTTTAGGTCTTCCTCAAGAGTTGTTTCAAATTTTGGCCTTGAAATGTCAGTACCGACTTTCAGTACCAACTTTCCTCATAATTAACTACTGAATCTTAGTTCAAAACTGCAACACTTGTTAGGGATTGGCGGAATTACTATTTTTGTGGCTGCATGTTCCATCCTCCTTTATTTTGCCAGTAATTGATTCCTTTTTGCCTATGTTAAAACAGGGATATCTATTCAACTTTTTGCTATTGCGACATTTTGTTTCGCTACGTGAAACACTTATGTTTTAAGAGTGTTTTGTGCAGTTTAACTTGAATGGCACACCGGTGACTTTGCTTAATTTTGGTAGAACTGCACAAAAGGAGATCATGGATTTTCATATATGTGTTGGGATTTCTTTCAAGTCCTCCACGCAAGTTGTTTCAAATCTTGGTCAAGAGAGGTCAGTACCGACATTCATCCACATGATGTTGCAGTGTGCTTTGAGATGTTGTGCTACTTGTATTGGTATTGTTTTGGATAAATGTTGAACTGGTGTCTTTTATCATTGAGTGGGAAAATTGTTCCAACCCAGACATGATGCTTGTTTCTTAGTTACAACAAAACTCTGCATCGCCCCCTGTATAAGTAGATGGAAGCACATGGTGTTGTTGCGCCCACTCTCCCCTCGAACTGTTTATGTTTTTTGTTAATCTAATGCCACTTGTAAAATTAAGCAATGCCACTCTCAGAATTAACTACTGAATCTTAGTTCAAAACTGCAACACTTGTTACGGATTGGCGGGATTACCATATTTGTGGCCACATGTTTCATCCTCCTTTATTGGCCAGTAATTGATTCCTTTTTTGCCTCTGTTAAAACAGGGATATCTATTCAACTTGTTGCTATTGTAGACCGGATTTCCATATATGTGTTGAGTTCAATTTTAGGTCTTCCTCAAGAGTTGTTTCAAATTTTGGTCTTGAAAGGTCAGTACCGACTTTCAGAACCAACTTTCCTCAAAATTAACTACTGAATCTTAGTTCAAATCTGCAACACTTGTTAGGGATTGGCGGAATTACTATTTTTGTGGCCGCATGTTCCATCCTCCTTTATTTTGCCAGTAATTGATTCCTTTTTGCCTCTGTTAAAACAGGGATATCTATTCAACTTTTTGCTATTGCGACATTTTGTTTCGCTACACGAAACACTTATGTGTTAAGAGTGTTTTGTGCAGTTCAACTTGAATGGCACATCGGCGACTTTGCTTAATTTTGGTGGAACTGCACAAAAGGAGATCATGGATTTTCATATATGTGTTGGGATTTCTTTCAAGTCCTCCACGCAAGTTGTTTCAAATCTTGGTCAAGAAAGGTCAGTACCGACATTCATCCACATGATGTTGCAGTGTCCTTTGATCTGTTGTGCTACTTGTATTGGTATTGTTTTGGATAAATGTTGAACTGTTGCCTTTTACCATTGAGTGGGAAAAAATTGTTCCAACCCAGACATGATGCTTGTTTCTTTGTTACAACAAAGCTCTGCATCACCCCCTTTATATGTAGATGGAAGCACATGGTGTTGTTGCGCCCACTCTCCCCTAGAACTGTTTATGTTTTTTGTTAATCTAATGCCGCTGGTAAAATTAAGCAATTCCACTCTCAGAATTAACTACTGAATCTTAGTTCAAAACTCCAACACTTGTTAGCGATTGGCGGGATTACCATATTTGTGGCCGCATGTTTCATCCTCCTTTATTGGCCAGTAATTGATTCATTTTTTGCCTCTATTAAAACAGGGATATCTATTCAACTTGTTGCTATTGTAGACCGGATTTCCATATATGTGTTAAGATCTATTTTAGCTCTTCCTCAAGAGTTGTTTCAAATTTTGGTCTTGAAAGGTCAGTACTGACTTTCAGTACCAACTTTCCTCATAATTAACTACTGAATCTTAGTTCAAAACTGCAACACTTGTTAGGAATTGGCGGAATTACTATTTTTGTGGCCGCATGTTCCATCCTCCTTTATTTTGCCAGTAATTGATTCCTTTTTGCCTCTGTTAAAAAAGGGATATCTATTCAACTTTTTGCTATTACGACATTTTGTTTCGCTACGCGAAACACTTATGTTTTGAGAGTGTTTTGTGCAGTTCAACTTGAATGGCACACCGGCGACTTTGCTTAATTTTGGTGGAACTGCACAAAAGGAGATCATGGATTTTCATATATGTGTTGGGATTTCTTTCAAGTCCTCCACGCAAGTTGTTTCTAATCTTGGTCAAGAAAGGTCAGTACCGACTTTCATCCACATGATGTTGTAGTGTGCTTTGAGATGTTGTGCTACTTGTATTGGTATTGTTTTGGATAAATGTTGAATTGCTGTCTTTTACCATTGAGTGGGAAAAAATTGTTCCAACCCAGACATGATGCTTGTTTCTTTTTTACAACAAAACTCTGCATCACCCCCTTTATAAGTAGATGGAAGCACATGGTGCTGTTGCGCCCACTCTCCCCAGGAACTGCTTATGTTTTTTGTTAATCTAATGCCGCTAGTAAAATTAAGCAATGCCACTCTCAGAATTAACTACTGAATCTTAGTTCAAAACTGCAACACTTGTTAGGGATTGGCGGGATTACCATATTTGTGGCCGCATGTTTCATCCTCCTTTATTGGCCAGTAATTTATTCCTTTTTTGCCTCTGTTAAAACAGGGATATCTATTCAACTTGTTGCTATTGTAGACCGGATTTCCATATATGTATTGAGATCTATTTTAGGTCTTCCTAAAGTGTTGTTCCAAATTTTGGTCTTGAAAGGTCAGTACCGTCTTTCAGTACCAACTTTCCTCATAATTAACTACTAAATCTTAGTTCAAAACTGCAACACTTGTTAGGGATCGGCGGGAGTACCATTTCTGTTAGGGATCAACCGGGGTACATGTTTAAGAAATGTATTGTTCAGATAATGTCTCTGCTATTATATATCAGTTATAGTGTTTTACAAATGGTACTATCCTTCTTGGTAGTTCTTTCTACATGTTTAACCAAGGTATTGTTAAGATAATGTCTCGGTTAAAATGAATCAGTCACATTGTTTTAGGAATGGTACTTTTCTGCTTTGTCGTTCTTTATAGATGTTGAAACAAGGCATTGTTAAGATAATGTCTCAGTTAATATGAATGAATCACACTGATGGAGAATTGCTACTCTCCTGCTTTGTTTCCCATTAAGATAAGTTAGATCAGTAGACGTTTTTCTTCTGGGAATACAAGTCATCAACCGTTATTTCTCAGTAATTGTTTCCCTTATACCTATTGTTGCTTACAGGGATATCAAAATTAAAGCTCAGTTTTGTTCTAACTTTGATTTTAGTTGAACTGCACAAAAAGGAGCCAATGTGTCTAAGGCAAACTGTGGCATTAGTGGGTCCAGTTGGTTTTACCACTTTGCAGAAAGAAGCAGTCACTGTTTGCGCTACATTGCAGAAGGAATGATCGCGAAGTTTTACAGAGTATTAGTAGACGCTGGTGACATGCCTAGTCTGCAGAGAGCATAGGCAACTCTACAACATGTTGAGTGCACTGGGCAAAAAGTGCCCAAACAAGTACAAGAAGCCATGGTAGGACTCCAAGTATGTCAATGTCATTCTAAGCAACAATGATGGGGCATCTGGGTATGGTAATCTATTTACCGTACTTTCAGTTTGTTAGTCCACCGATTGGTGGGTTGACACTGGGCCAATATTCGTGTGTGTGCTGATGTGTCTTTGTTTTCTTGCAGCATATAAATATAAAATCCATAGGGATATCATCTTGATTTTAGTGGAACTGCACAAAATGTTTAGATGATCCATGTCCTCCATAATACTACATAATGCAAAATACATCGAATGGTTCTCTAGTCATTCGTCGTCACCTAGAGCCACCGGACTATCAGATGACAAACTGATGACAAACCCTGCCCATTCCACAATCATAGGCATTACATATTTTGAATGGGAAAAGCTTGTCAATGTTTAATAATTGATGTTAGCAAGAAGACATCAGTTTAATATACTGGAATTGGAAAACCTTGTCAAATTTTGCTCATTGATGTTAGCTAGAAGACATGCATTTGATATTTTTGAGTGGGACACCCTTTGTTGTGAGCAACATCGATCATTTTTTCCTATTCCTGTCTTTAGTTCAGAAGTAAATATTTACTCTGCTAAGATGCATAGTCGCATGAATGTTGACTTATGTAAGGTGTTTTAAGAGTTTGTTCTGAATGTTGTCTATGTAATGCCAGGCCTTGTGAGTTTGATTGCAAAGTTGAGCTTGGAATGCTGTGCCATGCGGCATCACAAGCTGTTCACCATGCCTCCTGAGAATAATGCTTCATATTTTTTGCATGTTGAGCTAATGCATGTGATTTTCATATTAAGATGATCATCCTCTTCTGTTGTTTCTGTGCTTAAGAAGTTCATTGTCTTCTGTTTCATTCATAGCCTATACGAAAACTCGGGTAGGTTAGAGGTGAAACCATATGATCTTCCAACCAACTCTTCAGCTTAGGCCGTGATTGGATCGTCATTTTCCAACCAAAACCGCTTGTAAAACTGACGCTTGTAACTAAAAGCAGATGGTATCGGGCGAAGCGTTTGGTTGGTCAATTTCGACTAGTAAAATATACACTGGTCTCTCAAATTACACGTGTAACTCACCGGTTTTCGTTATAGACCTCGGGCCCTAGGTTTCATTATGCCTGTATTTTACGCGTTGTTTCTGCTGACGAGTAAATTACACTTGTATCTTAATACAGGTGTGAAATAAACCAGAGCTCCCAAGCGCGGCCTTACCGTTTCATGCCGACTCAGTCTCTCGAACATGCTCATAGGTGTCTGATGATCCTGGCTTCCTGAATGAGTAGCGGGCGCTGTATCAGACCATCCATAGGGCCCGCGAGGCCCTCTCCATCGTCCTTCGAGTTGTTGTGCTCGTCGTGGCATCGATCATTGTCAACATGGTCAACGAACATGAGGATTCAGGAGATGACTTTATTTTGACTGGATGACAGTAGGGACCCACTAGGGCCATAGACGTACGTACGCAAGTGCCTCCTTATTATGTACAACTATATATTTTTGCTTCCTCCTGGTTTCCTGACATCACGGTCCCACACCATTGTCAACATATGTAGTCAATAAACGATAGAATTGCACAAGGAGCGGCCGACAGCTGGGACCAAGCAGCTCGAGCAGTATTTGTGTTTTTCTTGAGCGGTGTTTTTGTTGTTGTTCAAAGGAGAGCAGAGTATTAACTGGGCGGGCTGTGGCCCGTCTAGCCCAGGCAATAATAAAGTTGTTATTTATATTTGCTTATATCATGATAAATGTTTATTATTCATGCTAGAATTGTATTAACCAGAAAGTTAGTACATGTGTGAATACATAGGCAAACAGAGTGTCCCTAGTATGCCTCTACTAGACTAGCTCATTAATCAAAGATGGTTAGGTTTCCTGACCATTGACATGTGTTGTCATTTGATGAATGGGGTCACATCATTAGAGAATGATGTGATGGACAAGACCCATCCGTTAGCTTAGCATAATGATCGTTTAGTTTTATTGCTATTGCTTTCTTCATGACTTATACATGTTCCTCAGACTATGAGATTATGCAACTCCCGAATACCGGAGGAACACCTTGTGTGCTATCAAATGTCACAACGTAACTAGGTCATCATAAAGATGATCTACAGCTATCTCCGATGGTGTTTGTTGAGTTGGCATAGATCGAGATTAGGATTTGTCACTCTGTGTATCGGAGACGAATCTATAGGCCCTCTCGGTAATGCACATCACTATGAGCCTTGCAACCAATGTGTGTAATGAGTTAGCCATGGGATGATGCATTATGGAACAAGTAAAGAGACTTGCCGGTAACGAGATTGAACTAGGTATGATGATACCGACGATCGAATCTCGGGCAAGTAACATACCGATGACAAAGGGAACAACGTATGTTATTATGCGGTTTGACCGATAAAGATCTTCCTAGAATATGTAGGATCAAATATGAGCATCCAGGTTCCGCTATTGGTTATTGACCGGAGATGTGCCTCAGTCATGTCTACATAGATCTCGAACCCGTAGGGTCCGCACGCTTAATGTTCGATGACGATATGTATTATGAGTTATGTGATTTGATGACCGAAGTTTGTTCGGAGTCCCGGATGAGATCACGGACATGACGAGGAGTCTTGAAATGGTCGAGAGGTGAAGATTCATATATTGGAAGGTTATATTCGGACACTGGAATGGTTTCGAGAAGTATCGGATACGTTTTGGAGTACCGGGGGCTACCGGACCTCCCCCGGAAGTTAATGGGCCACACATGGGCCTTAGTGGAGGATAGAGGGCCGCCCAGGGAGGTGGTGCCCCCCCCCCCCTTTACAATCCGAATTGGACAAGGGGTGGGGGCAGTGACCCCCTTTCCCTCTCCTACTCCTCCTCTCCCTCCCTCTTTGATATTCCGAAAAAGGAAAAAGGACAGGGGAATCCCAAAAATGCTAGACTTACGGAAAGATGTCACGGAATCGATCTACGCTCTGATCCTCCCCGTTGATTTCACCATAAAGCCTGCCCCTTGATTTCAACTGGGCCCTAACCTCCCACTTGTTTTCTTCCACATAAGCCCGTAAGCAAAATCCCGTAGCCCCCCTCCCGTAAGTGTAGCATTGTTGGGGGAATCCTACTTGGACTAGGGAGTCCTAGTAGGACTCCCCACACCTAGCACGCCCCCTTGGGCCGGCCACCTCTCCTCCCCCCTTTATATACGTGGGAGGGGGCACCCCAAAGGCACACCAAGCCTACTCTTAGCCATGTGCGGTGCTCCCCTCCACAGTTACACCCCTCGGTCATATTGTTGTAGTGCTTAGGCGAAGCCCTGCACCGGTAACTTTGTCATCACCATCGCCACGCTGTCGTGCTGATGGAACTCTACCTCGTCCTCAACTAGATCAAGAGATCGAGGGATGTCATCGAGCTGAACGTGTGCTGAACGCGGAGGTGCCGTACATTCGGTGCTTGGATCGGTTGGATCGCGAAGACGTTCGACTACATCAACCGCGCTACTAAATGCTTCCGCTTTCGGTATACGAGGGTACATTGACACACTCTCCCCGCTCGTTGCTATGCTTCTCCTAGATAGATCTTGCGTGATCGTAGAAAACTTTTGCAATACTACGTTCCCCAACAGTGGCTTCCGAGCCAGGTCTATGCGTAGATGTTATATGCACGAGTAGAGCACAAAGAGTTGTGGGCGATAATAGTCTTTCTGCTTACCAGCAACGTCTTACTTTGATTTGGCGGTATTGTTGGATGAAGCGGCTCGGACCGACATTACATGACCGTGTTCATGAGACTTGTTCTACCGACATGCTTCGCACACAGGTGGTTGGCAGGTGTCTGTTTCTCCAAGTTTAGTTGAATCGAGTTTGACTACGCCAGGTCCTTGTTAAAGGTTAAAACAGCACACTTGATGAAAAATCGTTGTGGTTTTGATATGTAGGTAAGAACGGTTCTTGCTAGAAGCCCGTAGCAGCCACGTAAAACTTGCAACAACAAAGTAGAGGACGTCTAACTTGTTTTTGGAGGGCATGTTGTGATGTGATATGGTCAAGACGTGATGAGATATAAATTTTTGTATGAGATGATCATGTTTTGTAACAGTTATCGGCAACTGGCAAGAGCCACATGGTTGTCGCTTTATTGTATGAAATGCAATCGCCATGTAATTACTTTACTTTATCACTAAGCGGTAGTGATAGTCGTAGAAGCAATAGTTGGCGAGACGACAACGATGCTATGATACGTCTCCAACGTATCTATAATTTTTGATTGTTCCATGCTATTATATTATCTGTTTTGGATGTTTATGGGATTTATTATACACTTTCATATTATTTTTGGGACTAACCTATTAACCCAGAGCCCAGTGCCAGTTTCTGTTTTTTCCTTGTTTTAGAGTATCGCAGAAAAGGAAAATCAAACGGAGTCCAATTGACCTGAAACTTCACGGAACTTATTTTTGGACCAGAAGAAGCCCACGGAGTATCGGAGATGGACCAGGAGAGTCTCGGGCTGCCCATGAGGGTGGGGGGCGCGCCCCCTGCCTCGTGGACAGCCCGGATGTCCACCGACGTACTTCTTCCTCCCATATATACCCATATACCGTAAAAATTCGAGGACGAGAATAGATCGGGAGTTCCACCACCAGAAGCCTCCATAGCCACCGAAAACCAATCTAGACCTGTTCCGGCACCCTCCCGAAAGGGGGAAACCCTCACCGGTGGCCATCTTCATCATCCCGGCGCTCTCCATGACAAGGAGGGAGTAGTTTTCCCTCGGGGCTGAGGGTATGTACCAGTAGCTATGTGTTTGATCTCTCTCTATCGTGTTCTTGAGATGATACGATCTTGATGTATCACGAGCTTTGCTATTATAGTTGGATCTTATGATGTTTCTCCCCCTCTACTCTCTTGTAATGGATTGAGTTTTCCCGTTGAAGTTATCTTATCGGATTGAGTCTTTAAGGATTTGAGAATACTTGATGTATGTCTTGCGTTGGATACCCGTGGTGACAATGGGGTATTCTATTGATCCACTTGATGTATGTTTTGGTGATCAACTTGCGGGTTCCGCCAATAACCTGTGCATAGGGGTTGGCACACGTTTTCGTCTTGACTCTCCCGTAGAAACTTTGGGGCACTCTTTGAAGTACTTTGTGTTGGTTTGAATAGATGAATCTGAGATTGTGTGATGCATATCGTATAATCATACCCACGGATACTTGAGGTGACATTGGAGTATCTAGGTGACATTATGGTTTTGGTTGATTTGTGTCTTAAGGTGTTATTTTACTAAAAAATCTAGGGCTGTTTGTGACACTTATAGGAATAGCCCAACGGAATGATCGGAAAGAATAACTTTGAGGTGGTTTCATACCCTACAATAACCTCTTCGTTTGTTCTCCACTATTAGTGACTTTCGAGTGACTCTTTGTTGCATGTTGAGGGATAGTTATATGATCCAATTATGTTATTATTGTTGAGAGAACTTGCACTAGTGAAAGTATGAACCCTAGGCCTTGTTTCAACGCATTGCAATACCGTTTACGCTCACTTTTATCATTAGTTACGTTGCTGTTTTTATATTTTCAGATTACAAAAACCTATATCTATCATCCATATTGCACTCGTATCACCATCTCTTCGCCGAACTAGTGCACCTATACAATTTACCATTGTATTGGGTTTGTTGGGGACACAAGAGACTATTTGTTATTTGGTTGCAGGGTTGTTTGAGAGAGACCATCTTCATCCTACGCCTCCCACGGATTGATAAACCTTAGGTCATCCACTAGAGGGAAATTTGCTACTGTCCTACAAACCTCTGCACTTGGAGGCCCAACAATGTCTACAAGAAAAGGTTGTGTAGTAGACATCAAGCTCTTTTCTGGCGCCGTTGCGGGGGAGGTTAGCGCTTGAAGGTACATCTTTAGATCTTGCAATCGAATCTTTTTGTTTCTTGTTTTAGCACTAGTTTAGTTTGTAAAAGAAAACTATAAAAAATGGAATTGAGTTTACCTCATACGCTTCATCTTTTTAATATCTTTTGTGAGTATGATGGGAAGGAAAATTGTGCCAAGGTGTTAGAAGAAGAATGCATTAAAATGTTTGGCACTAAATCTTTGAATGATGAGCATGATTGCAATGTTGTTAGTATGAACTCCTTGAATATCCATAGTACTAATGATGAATCAGGTAACGAGGAGGAGCCTTCTATTCAACCAATCTCATTAATAAGGAGCTCCAAAAAGAGGGTTGAACCCACACATGATGTGAAGAAGAAAAAGAAAATACGGAGAAGCAAAGGTAAAAAGGTATCCCTCCCAAATGATGTTGCTCCTATTACTCATTGTGATGATGATAATTGCTATACTATTGGTGCTATCCATACTATTAATGATGAGAGTGATTATGCTTATGATATGAAAAGGCCCAAACTTGGGGATGTTGTCGGTGTCAAAACTGGCGGATCTCGGGTAGGGGGTCCCAAACTGTGCGTCTAAGGCGGATGGTAATAGGAGGCAGGGGACACGATGTTTTACCCAGGTTCAGGCCCTCTCGATGGAGGTAATACCCTACGTCCTGCTTGATTGTTCTTGATGATATGAGTATTACAAGAGTTGATCTACCACGAGATCAGAGAGGCTAAACCCTAGAAGCTAGCCTATGGTATGATTGTATGTTGTCCTACAGACTAAAACCGTCCAATTTATATAGATACTGGAGGAGGCTAGGGTTACACAAGGTCGGTTACAAAGGAGGAGATATACATATCTGTATTGCCTAGCTTGTCTTCCACGCCAAGTAGAGTCCCATCCGGACACGGGACAAAGTATTCAATCTTGTATCTTCATAGTCCAACAGTCCGGCCAAAGGATATAATCCGACTGTCCGGAGACCCCCTAATCCAGGACTCCCTCAGTAGCCCCTGAACCAGGCATCAATGACGATGAGTCCGACGCGCAGTATTGTCTTCGGCATTGCAAGGCGGGTTCCTCCTCCGAATACACCATGGAAGAGTTTGAATACAAGGATAGTGTCCGACACTGCAAAATAAGTTCCACATATCACGGTAGAGAGAATAATATTTCAACAAATCCAATCTGTTGACACGTTTTGATAGTATGACATCACTTCATGGCCCGGTTATTATTCAAACCGCTTTTCTCAACCAACTCCGCACACATCGCGAGGCGGTTTTCTCGATACGTCAAAGCAGAGATCGTGTTCCCCTTATCACGGGATTCTCATCAATATGGACGTGGGTAACCCAACCACGCCATCAATTACGGCACCTGGGGAATATGCGGTTTTGCCAGGAAAGTGGGGAGACTCATCGCCTCCTCCGCCCTCATAAAAGGGACAAAGATCTACTTTTTTCACCCACGCCTTTTTCCTTCTCGCTTTCCCATTCCCGCACACGCGAGCTCCAGTGCCGAAGCTTGCGTTCTTCTTCTCAAACCATCCCAAGCATGTCGGGAGCAAGAGGCAAGTGGATGGTCTCCTCCCTCACGGAGGAGAACATCAAAAAATTACGGGAAGCCGGATATCTGGCCGCGGATATCGTGCACGGGCTGCCCGATGTGGGGCAGATCGTCCCAACACCCGAACCCCATGAGAGGGTAGTTTTTCTCACCCATTTCGTCCGCGGACTGGGATTTCCCCTCCACCCGTTTGTCCGTGGGCTCATGTTCTACTATGGGCTGGATTTTCATGATCTGGCTCCCAAATTCATCCTCAACATCTTGGCGTTTATTGTCGCGTGCGAGGCCTTTCTCCGCATCAGGCCCCACTTCGGCCTATGGCTGAAAACCTTCAATGTCAAACCGAAGGTGGTGAGTGGCCAGCAAGCAGAGTGCGGAGGAGACATGGTGGGCAAGATAACTAATGTCACCTGGCTCGAGGGCACCTATGTGGATACCATAAAGGGGTGGCAATCGGGGAGGTTCTACATCACCGAGCCGCGCGACTCCAACTAGGTGGCGGCCCCCAAATTTCGATCCGGAATCCCCACGCGGCTTACCTCCTGGAAAAAGAAGGGCCTGTCCTGGGGCTCTCCGGTAGAGTTCATCGGGCTCCAGACCTGCATCCAGAACATGACAAGCAAGAAAATCAAGCTTGTCAACGTGGTCCAGGTTATGCTCTTCCGCCGGATCCTTCCGTGTCAACGGCTAGCATTTGTTTTGTGGGAGTTCGACTCGGCCATACACCAGACACTGCGAGAGCTCTATGACACGATGCACGAGGATGTCTGGAGGGTGCTGTTTAAGAGCGCCGAGATCCCTCCCCCTCTCAACGAGGACCGCGGACTCAGCGCAAAGCGCCGCGCCAATCCGGTAAGCTTTTTATATTTCTTAGGGTATTTATTTGCCCTGGTTTAGTTGTGTGCAGGATCTCAACTTCCATGTCATTGACAGGACTGGATAGAGACGGCGGAGCAGCTTGATAGCCCAGCCCCGCTGCCCGAAGATCCTACAGGTGCTCTTCTGACGAAGATGCTGACTCCGGCACCCTACGAGGTGCCGGAAAAGACCAAGAAGAAGGCGGCGGGGACCCGAAAGGGTCTCCGGCGCAAGGTTGTATCGGATTCATCGGACGATGACTCTGACGCGCACTCCTCCCACGGAAAGGAGGAGGAGGAGGAGATGGAGGAGGAGGAGAAAAGTTCTCCCCCCCAGCCGGGGGAGACAAGAAAAGGAAGGCCGACCCATCTGGGGAGGCTAAAGGGTCCAAGAAGGGAAGGACCCTCCTTCCGGACTATGCCATGATGGTCGCCGACAGCGGCGACGAGTGGCTGCCCAGGGACAAGCCCCTGGCGAAGTCGTAAGTGTCCGTACACCATAGTACTTCATGATATGTTTTATTGTATTTCCTTTCCTCATGCCGAACATGATTATGCAGTCCGTCCCGAGCTCATCTCGACGTACCCTCGTCGAGCGGCTCTTTGGACTCGTCGGATATGAACAGCAGTTCTGTTCCGACCGCTCCCACCCCTCGCCCTACGGACAACGGCGAGGTGTTGTCTAAACAGGCACCAAGCCAAGGTGAGGTGGTCCTGGGGGCGCCTCGCGGTGACTTCCCAGACCCTGGGTACCAAGGGAGCGAGGCTCCTACGGGCTTCGAGTTCGGGCCCCAGCCGGACACTACGCCGGAACCCTCGATGGTTCTGGACTCCGGCAGGCGGTCCCCTGTCAAGGGGGGCCAACCATCTGTGCCAGTGTCCTCTGTCCAACCAGAGGCACCGGACAACTTGCTGGAAGCGCTTCGCAGCGCTTCCATCGATGAAGAACACCGCACTATCATGAGTGCGGTGGTTAAGAAGGTTCAGTCCGCCAAGAACGGGCTAACTGAAGCTTGCGCCAGCCTCCTAACAGGCTTTGAGGTAAGCATTCAAAATATAAAAATATTACCGCATAGATAGTAGTCCCTGATGCTCTGTTCGGCGTTCGCGAAGAAAAGCCGAATAGAGGATCAAATCATAACTCAGGAGTCTAATTAGAGTATGTCTATGTGTATGTGCAGGCTTCATTGCTGGCCGCTGCCGCACGTACTGCGGAGGTCGCTGCGCTGAAGCAGGACCTGAAGCGGTCCGAGGAAGAGCTCGACATTACCAACAGGCAGTTTGAAGAGAGCAAAGGTAAGAAATACCCCTGTCTATGTAGTTCAAAAGAAGCTCAGGTGTAAACTAATAGGATCATCATGGATTTGTCAGGGGCCACGGCCGAGGTGGAGACCCTGAGGAGGGTGTTGTCCGCCGGCGAAGACAAAGCGGCCAAGGAACACATTGAACGAGAGAAACAAGAAGCCCGAGTGGGCGCGGTGCAGCAAGAGCTCGAGGCTCTCACCAAAAAGCACGAGTCCTTGGAGCTGGACTCTAAAACGCGAGAGTCCGATCTCGCGCAGGCACTTGAAAGCGTCCGGAGCGCCAAGGCCGAAGCCCACAAGGCCCTCCAGGAGATCGATGAGGCGAAGAAGATAGCAGCGGGTAAGGCATTCAATATGTGAAGGAGAATTTCCTCTGAGTTCGGAGCTCTCCAGGAGTGTTTGCAGATCTTCCCCGCAGTGTGCTGGATGCCACAGAATTTTACCAGGCCGAGGAGGGGAGCTCAACGGAGAAGTTGTTCTGGTCTCAGTATACTAGGGCCGAACACCCCGTGACCTTGAGCGACCAGCTGAAGCAGTTGGTCGAAGTTCACAAGGCGGACGAACAGGCCATGAGGTGCCTTATAGTCCGGATGTGGCCTGGCGAGCCCCTGTCCAGCAGCTACTTCGGTCTGGTGCGACGGTTGGTGGAGGCCTGCCCACGGCTTGAGGTCATCAAGCGGTCCGTGTGCATCGAAGGTGCACGCAGGGCTTTTGCCCGGGCAAAGGTGCACTGGGCGAAGCTGGATGCCGTGAAGATTGCGAAGGAGGGGCCGCCGGAGGGTAAGGAGCATCGCCGCCCCAAGAATTATTATGAAGGTCTCCTGGAGGGATCCCGCCTAGTGGCAGATGTGTGTGCCAAGGATGTAATTTTTGAACGAACATGCTCATGTGATCCTGTAATATGAAATGAGTTCATTTGCGCCATATGACGCTTTCTTAATTTGAAATATTACCTTCTGTGCGTCCATTTATAAAATCTAAGATTTGGCCAGTCGTCGGCTTCTTCCCGCATGTAACAAGCACCGGGGTGTTCGGGATAAACCTAAACACTCTTTACCCCAATTTTGGGTCCTCCAAGGGAGGTGTTCAGCAGAACGAACCAGGCAATCGAACTATAATGCTTTATCACTCTCACTTAGCCATGGAAGTCTATGATTTTAAATTTTGGCGAAGCCCCTGGTATTCGGAGGGCCGAATTTGGGGCGCTATACACGCCTAAGCCGGACAAGGCCGACTCCTCGCCCGAAGTGGAAAAAGTCTTTAAGGACTTGAAACCTCTCGAACAGCGACCAGTCTCTCGCCTTAACATGACAGTCAGTTTTTGGCTTTCTCTACTAAGGTGCTCGTCCGGAAGAACCGAGACACAATCGTAGTAGTTGTCCCACTGCTACCTTAGCCGATATAGCGGAACGTAAGGTACCAAAGCATGGGAGCCGGGCAACCCAACATTTGACCCAAGACATGATTTGGAGCTTATGCATATAATGCTATAAGTTCGGGGTGCCGCACTTGTAGAAAGTGTTCGGACTTCTTGCGCCGTATTACAGGGTGAACGAGAGCCCCTGGTGTACTGACTGTACCCGAGCTTGAAGGTGCGGAATGTCGTAAATGGACATATAAGAGAAAGAGAAAAACTTAAATAATGCAATAACAGATTAATAATATGCATTGTTATTTGAGTAATGCGTTGAAGCGCACTGGTACAAGTAGTGCAATAAGCATAAAGTAGGACAAGTCAAAATGTCCTATCCAAGGCAAGCTATGCAATAATAGTGAAAAACGGGTATATCAAGTATTACTAGAGACCACCTGGCGGTTCCCGTGTTCATCTTAGCTTCCTGCCGCCTTGGTTGTTGCTTCTGAAATGTGTCTGGCCGTCGAATTACCGGAAAGGCCTTCCGAAGAATTAGGCCCTGAAAGTGAGAGGGAATGTCAAAGGTATACAACCCCGGTGTGGTTAAGCCACAATGCGGGGCATGTCCTGATTGTGCCCCCACCTATGTCCATGGTATTTTCAATGCGTAGTTATGTACGCGCGGCACAAATTGCGTCACTGCACTGGGACTGGGACGGGGGCCGAATTGCTAGGCGAGCGTAGATCGCGCCAGGCGATCCTGTTGCAGATTATTCTAGAAGTGCTTGAAGGTGTCCGGGGGCTGTAACGCCGAATGAGTGGTCTGTCTGAACAGGCTGCTTTGTGCCTCTGCTATAAGGGCCGCAGTGTGCTCTTCCGTACGGAGCGAGCGTTCTGTGTTTCCATTTACTGTTATGACCCCGTGAGGTCCTGGCATCTTGAGCTTGAGGTATGTGTAATGCGGCACTGCATTGAATTTTGCAAATGTTATCCGTCCGAGTAGTGCGTGATAGGCACTACGAAACGGGACGATGTCGAAGATTAACTCTTTGCTTCGGAGGTTATCCGGTGATCCGAAGACCACTTCCAGTGTGATTGAGCCTATGCAATGGGCCTCTACACCTGGGATGACACCTTTGAAGGTGGTTTTGCTTGGTTTGATCCTTTAGGGATCGATACCCATTTTTCGCACTGTATCCTGATAAAGCAGGTTCAGGCTGTTGCCGCCATCCATACGGACTCGAGTGAGATGAAATCAGTCAATGATGGGGTCTAGGACCAGTGTGGCAGATCCGCCATGACAGATGTTAGTGGGGTGGTCATTTGGACTGAACGCCCAGTTGCTATTCTCGAAGAGACTGAACGCAAGACTCGCAACAAGTCAATCAAATTTCTCAAAGTCAAGTGGTCACACCATTCCGACCGTGAAGCTACCTGGGAACGCGAGGATCACCTCCGTCCCGAGTACTCGGTGTTCTTTCAGTCCTAGATCTCGGGACGAGATCCTTTCGTAGTGGTGGAGTGTTGTAACACCCCGGATGTAACTTTCCCAATTTGTACTCCAACTCTTGCCGTTTCTAGCGTTAAGTTAATTTATTTTCTCGGGTTCGGGTTTTTGTCTCCGTGTGTTGTTGTCGTTGTCATCCATCTCATATCATGTCATCATGTGCATTGCATTTGCATACGTGTTCATCTCATGCATTTGAGCATTTTCCCCGTTGTCCGTTTTGCATTCCGGCGCTTCGTTCTCCTCCGGTGGTCATTTCTAGCTTTGTTTCGTGTATGGGGATTAAACATTTCCGGATTGGACCGAGACTTGCCCAGCGGCCTTGGTTTAGTACCGGTAGACCGCCTGTCAAGTTTCGTACCATTTGGACTTCGTTTGATACTCCAACGGTTAACCGAGGGACCGAAAAGGCCTCGTGTGTGTTGCAGCCCAACACCCCTCCATTTTGGCCCAAAACCCACCTAAGCCTTCTCCATCATCTAGATCGTTCGATCACGATCGCGTGGCCGAAAACCGCACCTCATTTGGAGCTTCCTAACTCCTCCTACCTATAAAACTAGGTCTTCCCCGAAATTCGCGGATCATTCTACCCCTAACCTAGCTTCCCACCTCTTCAGCGCGCCGGACATGTCCGCCGCCGTGCCGGACACCGCCTCGAGCCAATAGGACGCCACCATCTGTCCCGCGCCGGCTCCCTCTCTCCTTCGGCCCGGCGAGCCCGCGGAGGGGCCGCCCGAGCCGCCTACCGGGCCGCGCGCCCCACGCCCTTCCTCCGCAGAGCCGCCCGCGCCCTGGCCGCGTCGACGCCCCGCCGCCGTCCCGATCCGACGGCGCCGCCCAGCCGTCCGCCGCCGCCGTCCCGGTCCGCCAGCCGCCTCGTCGTCGGTAGGTCGCCACCCTCGAGCCGACGCCTCGCGCGCCGCCGCAGGAGGTCGCCGGCGACGCCCCAACTCCAGCCAGCCCTCCTCTCCGGTGAGTTCACCGCCATCTTCAACTCCGGCGGGGACAGCGTCGAACCTCGGATTGTGTGCCCCCGATCCAGATTTGAAATATTAGGGTTGACCCCTTTTTTTTTTTCTCCCAAGTCCCTAGCTCATGTGCTCATGTTCATAGCCTCGTAACTTTGCATCCGTAGCTCCGATTCATGCATATAGCATATCAAAATGTTCATCTCAGAGAGTACATCATTTCATTCCATTGCATCATTTTCATTTGAGTTCATCTTGATGCCCGTAATGCTGTTAGAAGAGGGCTACTTGAGATAGTTGTCAGATCTGCTGCTCCATTTAGACATTTGTCATTTTTGCCATGATTTATGTGTGCATGATATGCCCCTGAGTTCTACATATGTTTTGTTAAGGGTTTTTTCATCTTTCCAGAGGTGCGACCCATGTATTTTTGTGATGTGTGTGGTGACTAGCACGAGCTTGCAAAGTGGTGCACTTGTTAATTCTATTTTCAGGGACTTAGCATTTCCAATAAGTCCTTGAGCTGTTTATTTCATATGACCATATGTTCGTGTTGTTTCCTAGTGATCCGTGCCTCTTTTGAGGATGATCATTAAGGATGTTTTGTTAATATTGTAGTGATCTATCCGTCCATGTCTGTGTTTGCATTTATGGAGCACCCTAGCTTGAGTCAATCGAGCTCTACTTTTGCTACTTTGTGAATCTGGGCAGATTGTCAACTTGTTTGCAATTTTGCCGATGATGTTGTAGTTGATCCGTGCATGCTATGATATTGTTCTTGCCATGTCTAGCTTGCATTTTGTGTATTATTGATGGGTGTATGCTTATCTTGTCATGACTTGTGCCGTAGTGAGTGCATCAAGCTCGTAAACATGCCTACTTGAGTTATGTTTCAGCATGTGCCAGTTTTCACAAAGTCTGAAAACTGATTATGTTTTTGCTATGTTCACATGCTTGCAATTGTATTTTCTGATGCCTTTTGGCTCAAGGTCACTAAGGTACTTTTGTTAATCTCTTTGAGTAGCTCCATGCCATGCTTTACTTTGCCATTTTCAGGTCCTGTAGCATATTGTTTTCATGCTCCGAAGAGTGCTATCTGATCTGAAATTCCAGACAAGTGTTAATTTCACCAAGTCTGAGATCTGTTTGCCATATGCATTTTTACCATGCTTGTTTGAACCTGTTAATGGATGAATTGGCCGTAGCTCAGTGCTAGAGTTTTGTTAAGCATCATGAATGCATCCCTGCCATGTATTTTGTTGTCATGTTTGGGTGCTGTAGCATGTTCATTTCGTTGCATTTAGATGGCTACTTGCTGTAAATCGCAGACCGGTGTCATATTTGAATCGCTTGCCATTTCCAAACCGTAACTCCGATTCCGGCGTTCTTTGTATCATTTTCAAGCGATTTCATCTCATCTTTCCAGTGGCACACTTGGATTTCCATGTTGAAGCCAGGTTCATGAATTCCCTGTCACATCTTGCATATGCATCCCGCATCGCATCCCGCATAGCATATCATCCTTGCATCGTATTGTTGGTCTTTGCACATGGTTGATTGTTTCCTTGTTGCTTGTTTGTCTTGTTTGGGTAGAGTAGGGAGACGAGTTCGCTAATGAGGAGCCCGTTGAGTTTGCTTTCAAGGATCCAGTCAACTCTGATAACTGTGCAGGCAAGATGATCATACCCTCGAAATCACTACTATCTTTGCTATGCTAGATTGCTCGCTCTTTTGCTATGCCAATGCTACGATGCCTACCACTTGCTTTCAAGCCTCCCAAATTGCCATGTCAAACCTCTAACCCACCTTGTCCTAGCAAACCGTTGATTGGCTATGTTACCGCTTTGCTCAGCCCCTCTTATAGCGTTGCTAGTTGCAGGTGAAGATTGAAGGTCGTTCCTTGTTGGAACATTTATTTACTTGTTGGGATATCATTATATTGCCTTGTTATATTAATGCATCTATATACTTGGTAAAGGGTGGAAGGCTCGGCCTCTCGCCTAGTGTTTTTTTCCACTCTTGCCGCCCTAGTTTCCGTCATATCGGTATTATGTTCCCAGATTTTGCGTTCCTTACACGGTTGGGTTATAATGGGAACCCCTTGATAGTTCGCCTTGATTAAAGCTTTTCCAGCAATGCCCAACCTTGGTTTTACCATTTTCCACCTAGCTTCTTTTTCCCTTGGGTTTTCGGAGCCCGAAGGTCATCTTATTTTAACCCCCCCCGGGCCAGTGCTCCTTTGAGTGTTGGTCTGACCGAGTAGACTGCGGGGCCACCTCAGGGCAACTTGAGGGTTGGTTTTACTCGTAGGATGTCTCATCTGAGTGTGCCCTGAGAACGAGATATGTGCAGCTCCTATCGGGATTTGTCGGCACATTCGGGCGGTGTTGCTGGTCTTGTTTTAACCTGTCGAAGTGTCTTGAAGAACCGAGATACCGAGCCTGATCGGAACGTCTTGGGAGGAGGTCTATTCCTTCGTTGACCGTGAGAGCTTGTCATGGGCTAAGTTGGGACTCCCCTGCAGGGATTTGAACTTTCGAAAGTCGTGCCCGCGGTTATGGGCAGATGGGAATTTGTTAATGTCCGGTTGTAGATAACTTTAACCTTAACTTAATTAAAATGAATCAACTGAGTGTGTTACCGTGATGGCCTCTTCTCGGCGGAGTCCGGGAAGTGGACATGGTGTTGGAGTAATGTTTGCGCAGATTGATCTCTAGTTTCTCGCTCGCGCTTTGCCTCCTCTTCTCGCTCTCTTTTTCGAACAGGATAGCCACCATATTTGCTAGTTTCTTGCTGCAGCTCCACACATATTTACCTTACCTTACCTATAAGCTTAAATAGTCTTGATCGCGAGGGTGCAAGATTGCTGAGTCCCTGTGGCTCACAGATTACTATTGCACCAGATGCAGGGCCTGATGATTCCGCTCCAGGAGACGCGCTTGAGCTCAAGTGGGAGTTCGACGAAGACTCTCAATGTTACTATGTTTCTTTTCCTGATGATCAGTAGTGGTGCCCAGTTGGAGTGATCGGGACCATGTCGCTTGTTGGGTTATCTTTTATTTTGGCGCCATAGTCGGGCCATGAGTGTTTGGATGATGTAATGTTATTTATGTACTTGATTGACGTGGCGAGTGTAAGCCAACTATGTTATCTCCCCTTTTATTATCTATATTACATGGGATGTTGTGAAGATTGCCTAACTTGCGACATATGCCTTAAATGCGATTATGCCTCTAAGTCGTGCCTCGACACGTGGGAGATATAGTCGCATCGAGGGTGTTACACCCTTGTCCTTGTTTTTGACATTTAACTTGCCGGCCTGCATGAACACCCAGCATTCTCTGTTGGTGTGATTGGCTGGCATTTCAGGGGTGCCGTGGATTTGACACGAGCGATCCAGACTGGACGGAGCCGGAGTATTTCTTTTGAATGGCTTTTTCCGCTGACCGGATCTAGAGCCTTTGAATCCGGCATTGACTGCCTTATCTTCATTGTTATCGCCGTTATTGTGGCGCTTTGGTCTATTACGACGCTACCTACTGTTAACGTCTTTGGTATCCAAGGTATCCAGATTGCTTGATGTATTGTTGCTGCGAGCTAGCCAACTGTCCTCGCCTGCGCAAAAGCGGGTCATGAGTGTTGTGAGGGCTGCCATAGATTTCGGCTTCTCCTGGCCGAGGTGGTGGGCGAGCCACTCGTCGCGGATGTTATGTTTGAATGCCGCTAGCGCTTCTGCATCCGGATAGTCTACGATTTGATTTTTCTTTGTCAGGAACCGTGTCCAGAATTGTCTGGCCGATTCCCCTAGCTGCTGGGTTATGTGGCTCAAGTCATCAGCATCAAGTGGCCGCACATAAGTGCCCTGGAAGTTGTCAAGAAATACATCTTCCAAATTCTCCCAACTGCTGACGGAATCTGCTGGCAAGCTATTCAGCCAATGCCGAGATGGTCCTTTGAGTTTTAGTGGGAGGTACTTGATGGCATGTAGATCGTCACCGCGAGCCATGTGGATATGAAGGAGGAAATCCTTAATCCATACAGCGGGATTTGTTGTGCCGTCATATGATTCGATATTTACGGGTTTAAAACCCTCCGGGAATTCATGATTCATAACTTCATCAGTGAAGCATAAGGGGTGTGCGGCGCCTCTGTGCCCGGCTATATCCCGACGTAGTTCATATGAGTCTTGTCTGCTGTATTTGGCATGGCCGGATTTATTCTTGGTGTATCCGACGCGACGATCATCGTACCGTGTGGGTGCACATGTTTGTGTCTCGTATATTGACCTTGCGATTTTTGCCTCGTTGTCCAAGATGTCTAGCAGGTCCTCTGTGTTTCCCCGGGCCTTAGTATCTTTGACTGAGTGGCGACGGGGTGCGGGCTGAACTTTGGGCTAAAACGCCTCTCTGGCTCGGCCGCGTAGTGGCCGGTTAGCCGCATTGTACACTGGTGAATGAGGTTTGAATGCTTCCTCCTCGAGGTGAGGTAGCAACCTGCGTTTTGGGTAACGCTTGGACGGGCGCTCGAGTTCATGTTCCTTGGCCACAAGGACTTCGGTCCACCTATCTGCTAGCAAGTCTTGATCATCTTGAAGTTGTTGTTTCTTCTTTAGGCTATTTGCCGTGGCCATAAGCCGGTGCTTGAAGCGCTCTTGCTCGAGGGTCCTCAGGCACGATGAATTCATCGTCGCCGAGGCTCGCCTCGTCTCCGGAGAGAGGCATGCAATTGTCCTCCTCTTGTTCTCCATCTGCTACCTGCTCTGGGGGGCTAGCTTGTTCGTCCTCCAGCTCTTCGCCGTGCTGGAGGGTATTGTTGTTGTCTTTGGCGCTATCTGGAGTGTTATTATCTCCTGTGCCGGTATCACTACTCTTACTGTGCTGGGACTTAGAGCGGCGCCGCTGACGTCGGTGCTTGGGTTGCTTCTTAGAGGGGTCATCCTCCGCTTTTCTCCTCGCCGTTGGCTTCTTTGGGGGTGTCCACCATATATATATATATATATATATCATATGATGAGGGTGGCGGTCCAGTGCCCCGAGGGCGGTGGATCCTGTTCGTCTCCGGCTTCGTCGTCCATACCGTCGAAGTCTTCGGAGCCGAAGTTGAGTGTGTCGGTTAAGTCGTCGACAGTGGCTACTAAGAGGGTGGTGGGTGGGCAGCGAATTTCTTCATCGTCCGCATCCCATTCTGGCCGGACATAGTTCGGCCAAGGTTCTCCTGATAGGGAGAGAGACCTTAATGAATTTAGCACATCTCCAAAAGGTGAGTGGTGAAAGATATCCGCGGAGGTGAACTCCATGATCGGCGCCCAGTCGGACTCGACGGGCACGGATACGAGCGGCTCAGAGTCTGTGGCCGAGGATGAGTCCAATGGTTCAGCGACACGGCTCTCGTAAGGGGTGAAGTCAGTATCCGGCTCTATCATCGCTGAGAGTGCAGCCTCCATGGCGGGGTCCATCCCTCCGCTCTCGGATGGCGTGACTTGCTCCGGATTAAAGGCCAGAATAGCTGCGGATGCGATCTCCCGAACACCGTCCGAATGCAGAGTTACGTCTTGCTCGTCGTGACTGCGCGGCGCGTCCGGCATGGGCTCGAATCCGTCGAAGATCAAGTCTCCGCGGATATCGGCAGTGTAGTTCAAGTTTCCAAATCTGACCTGATGGCCAGGGGCGTAGCTCTCAATCTGCTCCAGATGGCCAAGCGAGTTGGCCCGCGGTGCAAAGCCGCCGAATATGAAGATCTGTCTAGGGAGGAAAGCCTCACCCTAGACCGCATCGCTAGCGATGATCGAAGGAGCCAACGAGCCTTATGGTGACAACACAGTGGAACTCTCAATGAAAGCAGCAATGTCGGTGTCAAAACTGGCGGATCTCGGGTAGGGGTCCCGAGGTGTGCGTCTAAGGCGGATGGTAACGGGAGGCAGGGGACACAATGTTTTACCCAGGTTCGGGCCCTCTCGATTGAGGTAATACCCTACGTCCTTCTTGATTCTTCTTGATGATATGAGTATTACAAGAGTTGATCTACCACGAGATCAGAGAGGCTAAACCCTAGAAGCTAGCCTATGGTATGATTGTATGTTGTCCTACGGACTAAAACCCTCCGGTTTATATAAACACCGGAGGAAGCTAGGGTTACACAAGGTCGGTTACAAAGGAGGAGATATACATATCTGTATTGCCTAGCTTGCCTTCCACGCCAAGTAGAGTCCCATCCGGACATGGGACGAAGTCTTCAATCTTGTATCTTCATAGTCCAACAGTCTGGCCAAAGGATATAGTCCGGCTGTCCGGAGACCCCCTAATCTAGGACTCCCTCAGATGCTATGTTTGACGAAGATGATGTTTTTGAGAATATATTTGCTGGAATTAATGTTTGTCCCAAGCTTGGGGATGCCACGTTTAATGAAGATGATATTTTTAGTCTCCCAAGTTTTGATATGCAATTTTATAATGATGATAGCATGCCTCTTACTTATGATGATTATATTGATGAAAGTGGGTTTGGAAGAGTGTCAACTTTAGGAAGTAATGATACCACTATTTTGGAGGATGTTGAATCTTATTATGATAATTATGAAAGTGGATTTGGAGCGGTCATGACTTTATTTAGTAATGATTCCACTATCTTGGAAGTGGCTTCAATCGATTATGATGAGAACAAAGTTGCTACTTATGATAATTATTGTGGTGATACATATGCTATAAAAAGTAGTGATGATTATATTTATAAAACTTGTCATGATTATGATTACCCCTTTTCTGAACATTACTCTTTTAATGTGGAAACAATTTATATTATTCGAGTTTCTTATGATACTCCCGCTATTCCGAAGGAGAAGAATCTTGCTTATATGGAGAGTAGTAAATTTTCTATGCTTGTAGATCATAAAAAGAATGCTTTAGGTGCTAGTTATATTGTTGAATTCATTCATGATGCTACTGAAAATTATTATTAGGGGGGAACTTATGCTTTTAGGAATTGCAATAATATCAAGTTTCCTCTCTATGTGCTTAAAGTTTTGAAGTTATGCTTGTTTTGCCCTCCTATGCTAGTTGATTATTGTTCCCATAAGTTGTTTTCTCACAAAATCCCTATGCATAGGAAGTGGGTTAGACTTAAATGTGCTAGTCATATTATTCATGATGCTCTCTTTATATTTCAATTCTTATCTTTTATGTGAGCATCATTGAAATCATCATGCCTAGCTAGGGGCGTTAAACGATAGCGCTTGTTGGGAGGCAACCCAACTTTATTTTTGTTCCTTGCTTTTTCTACTGTTTGGTAATAAATAATTTATCTAGAATCTGTTATGATTGAGTTTTTATGTTTTAATTAGTGTTTGTGCCAAGTAGAACCGTTGGGAAGACTTGGGGAAAGTCTTGTTGATCTTGCTATAAAAAACAGAAACTTTAACGCTCACAAGAATTTCTGCCATTTTTATTGGGGAGTGCTATTTAGTTAATTCTTTTTGCATATGATAATAGATAAATTCCTCACGTCAAGCAATTTATTTTAGAATTTTTGGGGTTCCAGAAGGTTGCCTTAGTTACAGATTACTACAGACTGTTCTGTTTTTGACAGATTCTGTTTTTCGTGTGTTGTTTGCTTATTTTAATGAATCTATGGCTAGTAAAAGAGTTTATAAACCATAGAGAAGTTGGAATACATTAGTTTTAACACCAATATAAATAAATAATGAGTTCATTACAGTACCTTGAAGTGGTGTTTTGTTTTCTTTCGCTAATGGAGCTTACGAGTTTTCTGTTAAGTTTTGTGTTGTGAAGTTTTCAAGTGTTGGGTAAAGATTCGATGGACTATGATTGGGGATTCCCAAGGCACCCCAAGGTAAAATTCAGGGACAAACAAAAGCCTAAGCTTGGGGATGCCCCGGAAGGCAACCCCTCTTTCTTCTACTTCTATCGGTAACTTTACTTGGAGCTATATTTTTATTTACCACATGATATGTGTTTTGCTTGGAGAGTCATTTTAGTTTATTTAGCTTTGCTTGCTGCTTGAATAAAATACCAAGATCTGAAATTCTTAAGTGTTAGAGAGTCTTCATATAGTTGCATAATTATTCGACTACTCATTAATCTTCACTTATATCTTTCGGAGTAGTTTGTTGTTGCTCTAGTGCTTCACTTATATCTTTTAGAGCACGACGGTAGTTTTATTTTGAAGAAATAGATGAACTCTCGTGCTTCACTTATATTATTTTGAGAGTCCTAAACACTATGGTAATTTGTTTTGGTTATGAAACTAGTCCTAATATGATGGGCATCCAAGAGGGATATAATAAAAACTTTCATATAAAGTGCATTGAATACTAAGAGAAGTTTGATACTTGATGATTGTTTTGAGATATGGAGATGGTGATATTAGAGTCATGCTAGTTGAGTAGTTGTGAATTTGAGAAATTCTTGTGTTGAAGTTTGTGATTCCCGTAGCATGCATGTATGGTGAACTGTTATGTGACGAAGTCGGAGCATGATTTATTTATTAATTATCTTCCTTATGAGTGGCGGTCGGGGAAGAGCGATGGACTTTTCCTACCAATCTATCCCCCAAGGAGCATGCGCGTAGTACTTTGTTTCGATAACTAATAGATTTTTGCAATAAGTATGTGAGTTCTTTATGACTAATGTTGAGTCCATGGATTATATGCACTCTCACCCTTCTACCATTGCTAGCCTCTCTAGTATCGCGCAACTTTCGCCGGTACCTTAAACCCACCATATACCTTCCTCAAAACAGCCACCATACCTACCTATTATGGCATTTCCATATCCATTCCAATATATATTGCCATGCAACTTTCCACCGTTCCATTTATTATGACATGCTTCATCATTTTCATATTTCTTTGCATGATCATGTAGTTGACATCGTATTTGTGGCAAAGCCATTGTTCATAATTCTTTCATACATGTCTCTCATGAGTCATTGCACATCCTAGTATACCGCCGGAGGCATTCATATAGAGTCATACTTTGTTCTAGTATCGAGTTGTAATGATTGAGTTGTAAATAAATAGAAGTGTGATGATCATCATTAATAGAGCATTGTCCCAAAAAAAAGAAAGGACAAATAAAAAAAGGAAGGCCCAAAAAAGGGCAATGCTACTATCCTTTTTCCACACTTGTGCTTCAAAGTAGCACCATGATCTTTATGATAGAGAGTCTCTTGTTTTGTCACATTCATATACTAGTGGGAATTTTTCATTATAGAACTTCGCTTGTATATTCCAACAATGGGCATCCTCAAGTGCCCTAGGTCTTCGTGAGCAAGAAAGTTGGATGCACACCCACTTAGTTTCTTTTTGAGCTTTCATACACTTATAGCTCCAGTGCATCCGTTGCATGGCAATCCCTACTCACTCACATTGATATCTATTGATGGGCATCTACATAGCCCGTTGATACGCCTAGTTGGTGTGAGACTATCTTCTCCCTTTTTGTCTTCTCCACAACAATCATTCTATTCCACCTATAGTGCTATGTCCATGGCTCACGATCATGTATTGCGTGAAGATTGAAAAAGTTTGAGAACATCAGAAGTATGAAACAATTGCTTGGCTTGTCATCGGGGTTGCGCATGATTTAAATATTTTGTGTGGTGAAGATGGAGCATAACCAGACTATATGATTTTGTAGGGATAACTTTCTTTGGCCATGTTATTTGGAGAAGACATGATTGCTTAGTTAGTATGGTTGAAGTATTATTATTTTTATGTCAATATTAAACTTTTGTCTTGAATCTTATGGATCTGGATATTCTTGCCACAATAAGGATAATTACATGGATAAATATGTTAGGTAGCATTCCACATCAAAAATTCTATTTTTATCATTTACCTACTCAAGGACGAGCAGGAATTAAGCTTGGGGATGCTGATATGTCTTCCAACGTATCTATAATTTTTTATTGTTCCATGCTATTATACTATCTGTTTTGGATGTTTATGGGCTTTATTATACACTTTTATATTATTTTTTGGGACTAACCTATTAACCTAGAGCCTAGTGCCAGTGCCAGTTTCTGTTTTTTCCTTGTTTTAGAGTATCGCAAAAAAGGAAAATCAAACGGAGTCCAGTTGACCTGAAACTTCACGGAACTTATTTTTGGACCAATAGAAGCCCACGGAGTATCGGAGATGAACCAGGAGAGTCTCGGGCTCCCCACGAGGGTGGGGGCGCGCCCCCCTGCCTCGTGGACAGCCCGGAGGTCCACCGACGTACTTCTTGCTCCCATATATACCGATATACCCTAAAAACTTTGGGGACAAGAATAGATCGGGAGTTCCACCGCCAGAAGCCTCCGTAGCCACCCAAAACCAATCTAGACCCGTTCCGGCACCCTGTCGGAGGGGGGGCCTCACCGGTGGCCATCTTCATCATCCCGGCGCTCTCCATGACGAGGAGGGAGTAGTTCTCCCTCGGGGCGAGGGTATGTACCAGTAGTTATGTCTTTGATCTCTCTCTCTCTCTCTCTCTCTCTCTCTCTCGTGTTCTTGTGATGATACGATCTTGATGTATCGCGAGCTTTGCTATTATAGTTGGATCTTATGATGTTTCTCCCCCTCTACTCTCTTGTAATGGATTGAGTTTTCCCTTTGAAGTTATCTTATCGGATTGATTCTTTAAGGATTTGAGAACACTTGATGTATGTCTTGCGTGGGATACCCGTGGTGACAATGTGGTATTCTATTGATCCACTTGATGTATATTTTGGTGATCAACTTGCGGGTTCCGCCCATGAACCTATGCATAGGGGTTGGCACACGTTTTCGTCTTGACTCTCCGGTAGAAACTTTGGGGCACTCTTTGAAGTACTTTGTGTTGGTTTGAATAGATGAATCTGAGATTGTGTGATGCATATCGTATAATCATACCCACGGATACTTGAGGTGACATTGGAGTATCTAGGTGACATTAGGGTTTTGGTTGATTTGTGTCTTAAGGTGTTATTTTACTACGAACTCTAGGGCTGTTTGTGACACTTATAGGAATAGCCCAACGGATTGATCGGAAAGAATAACTTTGAGGTGGTTTCGTACCCTACAATAATCTCTTCGTTTGTTCTCCACTATTAGTGACTTTGGAGTGACTCTTTGTTGCTGTCGCGACCCGATCCGAATGGATCAAGCGCTCTGTGCTCAGGTGTCATCCTGGATCTGTATGCTGACACCACCACAGTACGTCGAAGATTTATAGCAGAGTGGCAACTCAACACACTTATTAACTTGTTGTCTCAGAAGAGAACCTTATTCACAATTAAACATGGCTTAAGGCATCTAGTGTCGAACAGCGGAAGACCTCGGAAGATAAATGGGGTCCATCAACTCCACGGCATTCACTCAGTATAGAACCACGAGCTAAAAGCACTTACTCGTCATCCCTGAAAAGTCTGCAACATGAGAAGTTTGCAGCCGAAAATGGGGTCAGCACATTGGAATATGCTGGCAAAAGTAACACATAGAGAGTAAATGAATGAAACAGCTATACTATATGCATATGGCTAGTGGAAAGCTCTATGGTTACAGTTTTTTTGCGTAAAGCCAGTTTTTTTTCCCTACTGCAAAAGGAATAAAAATTTTATTTAACTATCATGTGGTTTGTGTAACATTGAGAATGGTTGACAGCACTTCAATCCCAATTAAAATATTAAAAACCCAACCAATTATAAATTAGAAGTACATTGTTGAGATTCACATGATATTCAAGTACTAGATACTCCATGATGCCATAACCGGGACACGGCTACCGCATGGATTAGTTTGTACACTCTGGCAGAGGGTTTGCGCACTTTTCCCCCCACAAGACTCGATCCGCCTCCGTTTGGTTTTCTCGCACTACAGGGTTGTTTTGAGAAGACGAACGATCCGAGACAATAGTCTTTCAGAAGCACTAAGCACCTTACGATCCGGGTAGACCTGTACACCTACATCACATCTGCTTGCAGTCCAACCACCTGTAAGAGTTTTCGCACACTTAGTCAACTGCCAGAGCCCATAATGGCTTGTGGCTGCACACGGAAAGTTTCCTAGCATGAAGATCTCTTATGATTCCCTTTGAGGCCCTGGGTGGCGGTCCAAAAAAACAGGCAAGTCCTGTAGACATCAGGTGCTCAACCCACCAGAGTGTGTTTAAGTTCCACCTAGATAACCATTAAAATATCAAACTCAACAATCTGTCAATGATAGCACTCACCCAATCCACGTCTACTAGCATAGGCATGGCCATAAGAGCAAACGTAGAAGGTAACTCCCAAGGGTTTGATAATAAACAGGTAATAGGGTAGTAACCTCATCTACTTCCCCCACCCAATTTATTAGATCTAGTCATGCAATGTGTGAGGATTGATCTAATGCAATAAAACATGGGTTGTAGAAAAAGGTATGATCATAGTGTTACTTGCTTGCTGATGATTCCGCGAGGACCTTAGGGTTTCGAAGTAACAAGCGGCGCAATCCCGGGTGATCTATCGCAGACAAACACAAAGCACACATAAGTACTCATCTAATGCAACAGGTAAAACTCGAACAAGAGAAAACGAACCAGGAAGTCAAACTTAAGAACTCCGGTTGCAAGAAAGAACGAACCGAACAAAAGAACGGAAAACAAACGGCGGAGAGAAAAACACACGGTTCTAGCAAGTTGAAAAAACTAGGTCAAATTTTACCGGGGCAAAGCTTGTTTAAAGTTGATAGACGGAACGGCGGTTCGAAACGAAAACTCCAGGCGCTTGAATCGCCTGATTTCCGATAAACGAGCGAAGAAAGACTAGAACGAAGATCGGAATCTGAGATCGCGATCGCGGAATAAAATCCGACGAGAAGAAAAAGAAAGAACGGTTATACGGAACGGACGTTCGTTAACCTAGAAGAATCCGGTGATCACGTTCGTTAGACGAAACGGTCAAAGGCAACCTAAATCGGGAAGAGAAAACGATCCGATCTGTGTTCGGAGGAAGAAAACCGAAAACGAAAAACCCGATCTAGAAAACGAATCAAGAAGAAGAAAAGAAATCGAACGATTAGAAGAAAACGATCCGATGAAAAGAAGAGATGCCGGCGCGGGGCTATCCTCCGCGAGGGGCTCCGGCGGCGGCGGCAAAGGTGCGGCGGCGGCGGCAGTGACCGCAGGGCGCGGGCGGCGGCTTAGGGGCGGGGCGCGGGTGAGGGGTGGCGCGGTGGCGACGACTTGGGGCGCGGCGCAGGGGTGTGGTGGAGCTTCTTAGGCTTTGGGTTTGATGATTAGAGGGGGGGGTGCTTGGGTATTTATAATTGGGGAGGGGGGTTACTTGGAGGAGGGATCAAGGAATTGGAATAGGAGTAGGAAAGATCTAGAAAAAGAAACGGAAATAAACGGGAGTTAGGACAAAAGTCCTACTAGGGACTTCCAAAAGACAACGGCGGCGGCTCCTGGAGCCTGGGCGCTCGCGCGATGGCTCTTGGCCTTGGCCGGCGGCGGCTTGGGCCTTTGGCCCAAGGTGCTGAGCGATTTTTTTTAACCAGATTTCGCCGCACCAGAAAAAACTCCAGAAAAAGAAAATCTAAACGGGCTCCAAAATCACTAAAGTAAATTTTCCCCGACTCCTAAAAATGAGCCGAACAAAATGAACTTTTCTACGGACCTAAAATGCAATTTTCGAAAACACGCATTTTTCCCTCTCCAAATAAAATGCAAATGGCAAACAAAAATTGATCTATTTATTAAATCTTCATTTTTCCTCAATTTGGGAAAGTCATATTATTCCCTCTCTTATATTTTTGATATCGGAAAAATTATTGAAGATGAAATAAATAAATCAAATGATCCTCTTTTCAAATTCGAGAAAACTCTCAAATATGAAAATAACGAAATCTCCAACTCTCTCCGTGGGTCCTTGAGTTGCGTGAAATTTCTAGGATCGGGCAAAATGCAAGAAAATATGACATGCATGATGATCTAGTGTATAACATTCCAAAGTGCAAATTTGGGATGTTACAAACCTACCCCCTTAAGATGAATCTCGCCCTCGAGATTCGGGTTGGCTAGAAAATAGGTGAGGGTGGTCCTTGAGCAAATCTTCTTCTCTCTCCCAGGTGGCTTCATCCTCTGAGTGGTGGTTCCACTGAACTTTGCAAAATTTGATAACCTTGCTGCGAGTAACTCTACTGGCATAATCGAGAATCTTGACTGGCTTCTCCTCATACGTTAAGTCATCCTTCAACTGAATTGCTTCGAGTGGCACGGTATCTCTTAGCGGTACCTCCGCCATCTCGGCGTGTCATTTCTTCAGCTGAGAAACATGGAATACATCATGAACTCCTGACAGTCCCTCTGGTAATTCCAACTTATAACCGACTTCTCCCATACGTTGCAAGATCTTATACGGTCCAACGAAACACGGTGCTAACTTTCCCTTAACTCCAAAGCGCTTAACTCCTCGAAGTGGGGATACTCGGAGATAAACTCTGTCTCCGGTTTCGTAAACTGTCTCCTTGCGTTTAGAATCTGTGTAGCTCTTCTGCCTGGACTGGGCTACCTTGAGCCTATCGCGAATCAACTTAACTTTCCGTTCAGACTCCTTAATCAAATCTGGTCCAAAGAATTGACGGTCTCCAACTTCGTCCCATGACAACGGTGTCCTGCACCTCCTTCCGTATAAAGCTTCGAAAGGTGCCATCTTCAAACTGGTTTGATAGCTATTATTGTGGGAAAACTCCGCATACGGCAAGTTATCGTCCCAGCTAGATCCATAATCTAGTGCACAAGCTCTTAGCATATCTTCCAAAATCTGATTGACTCGCTCAGTCTGTCCATCTGTCTGCGGGTGAAAAGCTGTGCTGAACTCTAGTCTGGTTCCTAATGTTTCATGCAACTGATTCCAAAACTTTGAGGTAAATTGGGTTCCTCTATCTGATACGATACTCCTCGGAACTCCATGCAAACAAATGATCCTAGTCATGTATATCTTTGCCAACTTAGCACTAGTGTAAGTGGTCTTAACTGGAATAAAATGTGCTACCTTCGTCAAACAATCAACTACTACCCATATCGAGTCATAGCCTGCTTTCGTCCTGGGTAGTCTTGTGATAAAATCCATGCCTATCTTATCCCACTTCCATTCAGGTATCGACAATGGTTGTAACAATCCTGCTGGCTTCTGATGCTCTGCCTTTACTCTCTGACATACGTCACAAACTGCTACATATGCTGCAATATCCTTCTTCATTCCGGTCCACCAGAATGTTTCCTTCAAATCCAAATACATCTTGGTATTCCCTGGGTGAATCGAATACGGTGAATCATGTGCCTCTTGCAAAATCAACTTCCTAATCTCCGGGTCATTGGGCACATAAACACGGTCCTCAAACCATAAGGTATCGTGCTCATCCTCACGAAATCCCTTAGCTTTTCCTTTGCTAAGTTTCTCCTTTATAGTAGAAATCTCTTTGTCAGATTTCTGAGCTTCTCTGATCTTATCCATCAATGTTGACTGAATCTCTAATGCTGCTACATAGCCTCTCGGAACTATTTCCAAACATAGCTCACGAAGTTTTTTTGTTAACTCCTTTGGTATTTTCCCTGTCATTAGGGTATTGACATGGCTCTTACGGCTCAATGCGTCAGCTACTACATTAGCTTTTCCGGGATGGTAATGCAATCTCATGTCATAATCCTTGATGAGCTCCAACCATCTCCTTTGTCTGAGGTTCAACTCCTTCTGAGTGAAAATGTACTTCAAACTCTTGTGATCCGTGTACACCTCACAATGATTTCCAATGAGGAAATGTCTCCATGTCTTCAATGCGTGCACTACGGCTGCTAACTCCAAATCATGCGTGGCATAATTTAACTCATGAGGCTTCAGTTGCCGTGAAGCATACGAAACAACTCTTCCTTCCTGCATAAGCACTGCTCCAAGTCCTCGACGTGAAGCGTCGCAATACACCTCATAATCCTTGGTCTGATCTGGCAAAATCAATACTGGTGAGGTAACCAAACATTTCTTCAACTCCTGAAAACTAGCCTCACACTCCTCAGTCCATTTGAACTTAGTATCCTTCTTCAACAATTCAGTCATAGGCTTGGCAATCTTTGAAAAGTTCTCAATGAATCTCCGGTAGTATCCTGCGAGTCCAAGAAAACTCGGATCTCTCCAACTGTTGTTGGTGCTTCCCATTTGGTTACGGTCTCAACCTTTGTGGGGTCAACTGCTATACCTTCTCCGGATATAACGTGTCCGAGAAATCCAACTTCCTTCAACCAAAACTCACATTTGCTGAATTTGGCGTATAACTGATGTTCCCTTAGCTTCTCCAAAACCAAACGCAAATGTTCCTTATGCTCCTCTTCATTCTTTGAATAAACCAGAATGTCATCAATGAACACTACGATGAACTTATCCAAAAACTCCATAAACACTTTGTTCATCAGGTTCATAAAATAGGCAGGTGCGTTAGTCAATCCAAATGACATAACGGTATACTCATACAGTCCATATCTCCTGGTGAATGCTGTCTTAGGTATATCCTGCTCTCGAATCTTCAACTGGTGGTACCCTGATCGCAAATCGATCTTGGAAAACACTTTAGCTCCTTGCAACCGATCAAACAGATCGTTGATCATTGGCAGTGGGTACTTGTCCTTGATGGTTACTTCATTCAATCCCCGATAATCTACAACCATCCTTAGTGATCCATCCTTCTATTCCACTAGAAGTACGGGTGATCCCCAAGGCGAAGAACTTGGGCGAATGTAACCTTTATCCAATAATTCCTTAATCTGATTCTTAATTTCCACCAAATCCTTTGCTGGCATCCTATATGGTCTCTTTGATATTGGCCCAGTACCTGGCAATAACTCAATCAAAAACTCAATGTCTCTATTCGGTGGCATGCCTGGTAATTCCTCAGGAAATACATTAGGAAAATCCTTTACCACTGGTACTTCCTCCTGCACAACTCCTGATAAGGAATTTACTTGTGTCTTGTTTGGTATATGCCGGGATACATACTTGATCCTTCTTCTTTCTGGTGTGGTAAGCAAAATTGATTTACTAGCACACTCAATATTCCCTTCAATCATGATGGCACGATCTACCAACCCCTGGTAGTTGTTGAAACTCGCTACCATCAACTGCATACTTAGCTCATCATTCAATCCTTCCAGAAACTTCTCCTGCTTAGCTGCATCCGTAGCAACGTCATCTGGGGCATAACGTGCTAACTTACTGAAATCGTCAACGTACTGGCCAACTGTCCTTCCTCCTTGGCGTAAGTTGTGAAACTCACGCTTCTTTATGGCCATAGTTCCTGCTGAAACATGGGCAGTGCGGAAAGTTTGCTGAAACTGATCCCAAGTGACAGTGTCAACTGGGTAAGTGGCTGTGAAATTCTCCCACCATGCTGTCGCGGGTCCGTCAAGCTGATGTGCGGCAAACTTCACTTTCTTACCATCCGTGCATCCTGCAGTGGTCAACTCCCTGCCTATCTTGCGGAGCCAATCGTCTGCTACTATCGGCTCGGTGCTACTGGAAAACACCGGCGGATTCAGCCTAAGAAAACGGGCTAAGTGGTCAACAGGTGGTGGTGGTGGTGGTGGGTTGTTGTTGTTCTGCTGGTTCTAGACTAACATCTGCATCAATTGATTCTACTGTTGGATCAACTGGGTGAGCTCCGGTGGAAATCCATTGTCACGTCTCGGAGGCATCTGAGGGTTTAGAAAGGATGAGATATAAGAATAGAGTGAGGTCTAAAGGGAAAACACTACCCCAATGCACATGAGCAAATGCACACAAAATCACTTCAATCAATCAAACAAGGGCTTACAAACGGGCTAACTATCGCAAAAGTGCTCGACTATAATGTTTTTACATGGGGGAATACTACTACTATTTGGTGGTCATCTAGAAATTTGAACCGGTGGAAGACTCGATGATATCTGCTCCAGCTTCGTCTTCAAAGTCGGGTTCACTTGGATCCGAATCGGTGTCGTCGATGATGATGTAGTTGTCCGGACATGCGACGTACTCGTCCTCCTCCTTGGATGCTAACTTCCTCTTGAGTTCTTCAATCTCCTGCTTAAGATCGCCATTGTGCCTTGCTAGAGCTATGATCTCGTCCACGTAGTCCTTGCGTGTAGACTTCATTCTCCTTCTAGCTCGATGATCCTTGCCTTTGCATTCTTCAGCTCTATCATATCATTGCACATCTGGTTCTTGTGGCGTCGAATGTGCTGGTTTAACTCCTGAATGAATGATGCAATGGATCTATTCTTCTTGGTGCTGACTAACTCCCATTATTCATCTCAGCGTCCGCAAATCTGGTAGATAGTGTCCTTGAGGTCTTCTTGATAAACTTCTCCAATGCGTCCTATGGTGATATGAGCTACCATGCTCCTTCCCAGACTCCAGGTTGGTGCATTGAAAACACTATCTATAGGCTTTGTGATTGGCGCGAATGTTCTTCCCAGAACGTGAGCTTGAATCTTCCAGCGCTCCTCTTCAGGCAGAGTGGCATTGAAGGTTCCCGTGAAGCTTGGTAGTCCAATGTTCAGGTACTTGGTGACTTCCTTCAGGTGAAATCCAAATGGTGTGCCTTCATCCGGTTGAGCGTACTTAATCTTCGCGTGCGTCATCCTAATAGAGTAGAAAAGATGAGGAGTCAGAAAATGAGAAGAGAATTGTGGTCTATGGCTTTAACCTAGTGGTCGTGTCCTACAGTCAGCGTGTGCTCTGATACAATTCTCTGTCGCGACCCGATCCGAATGGATCAAGCGCTCTATGCTCAGGTGTCATCCCTGGATCAGTAATGCTGACACCACACAGTACATCGAAGGATTTATAGCAGAGTGGCAATCACACACTTATTACATCGTTGTCTCAGAAGAGAACTTATTACAATAAACATGGCTTAAGGCCATCTAGTGTCGAAAACAGCAGAAGACTCGGAAGATAAATGGGTCCATCAACTCCAACGGCATCACTGAGTATATAACCACGACCTAAAAGCACTTACTCGTCGTCTGAGAAGTCTGCAACATGAGAAGTTGCAGCCCGAAAATGGGTCAGCACATGGAATAAGCTGGCAAAGTAACACATAGAGAGTAATGGAATGAAACAGCTATACTATATGCATATATGGCTGGTGGAAAGCTCTATGGTTACAGTTTTGCATAAAGCCAGTTTTTCCCTACTGCAAAGGAATAAATTTATTTAACTATCATGGTGGTTGTGTAACATTGAGAATGGTTGACAGCATTCTCAATCCCAATTAAAAATAATTAAAACCCAACAATATTAATTAGAAGTAACATGTTGAGATTCACATGATATTCAAGTACTAGATACTCAATATGTCCATAACCGGGGACACGGCTAACCGGGATTAGTTTGTACAACTCTGTAGAGGTTTGCGCACTTTTCCCCACAAGACTCGATCGCCTCCATTTGGTTTCTCGCACTACAGGGTGTTTGAGAAGACGGATGACTGAGACATTGTCTTTCAGAAGCGCTAGCACCTTACGATCGGGTAGACCGGTACACCTACATCCCCTACATCTGCTAGCCACCACTGTAAGAGTTCGCACAACTTAGTCAACTATGCCAGAGCCCATAATGACTTGTGGCTGCACACGGAAGTTTCTAGCATGAAAGATCTTATGATCCCTTTGAGCCTGGGTGGCGGTCCAAAAAAAACAGGCAAGTCCTGATAGACATCAGGTGCCTCAATCCACCCAGATGTGTGTTTAAGTTGCCACCTTAGATAAACCATTAAAATTATCAACTCACATCTGTCATGGATAGCACTCACCCAATCCACGTCTACTAGCATAGCATGGCATAATAAGCAAACGTAGAAGTAACTCCCAAGGGTTTGATAATAAACAGGTAATAGGTACTACCTCATCTACTTCCCATCCCACAATTTAATTAGATCCTAGTCATGCAATGTGTGAGGGATTAATCTAATGCAATAAAACTGGGTAGTAGAAAAGGTATGATCATAGTGTTACTTGCCTTGCTGATGATCCGCGAGACCTAGGGTTTCGAAGTAACAAGCGGCGCAATCCGGGTGATCTATCGCAGACAAACAACAAGCACACAATAAGTACTCATCTAATGCACAGGTAAAACTCGAACAAGAGAACGAACCAGAAAGTTCAACTTAAGAACTCCGGTTGCAAAGAAAGAACGAACCGAACAAAGAAACGGAAAACAAACGGCGGAAGAAAACAACTCGGTTCTAGCAAGTTGAAACTAGGTCAAATTTTACCGGCAAAAGCTTGTTCAAGTTGATTAGACGGAACGGCGGTTTCGAAACGAAACTCCAGGCGCTTGAATCACCTGATTCCGATAAACGAGCGAGAAGAAAGACTAGACGAAGATCGGATCTGAAATCTCGATCAGATCGCGGAATAAAATCCGACGAAAAAGAAAACAAAGAACGGTTAAACGAATGGACGTTTGTTAACCGGGAATAACCGGTGATCACGTTCGTTAGGACGAACGGTCCAAAGGCAACTAAATCGGAAGAAGAAAACGAATCCGATCTAGGGTTTCGGAGAAGAAAACCGAAACGAAAAACCGATCTAGAAAACGAATCAGAAGAGGAAGAAAAGAATCGGAACGATTAGAAGAAAACGATCCGATGAAAAGAAGAGATGCGGCGCGGGGCTACCTCCGGCGAGGTCTCCGGCGAGGGGCTCCGGCGGCGGCGGCAAGGTGCGGCGGCGGCGGCGGTGACGCAGGGCGCGGGCGGCGGCTTAGGGCGGCGCGCGGGTGAGGGGTGGGGCGCGGCGCGGGGTGTGGTGGAGCTCTAGGCTTTGGGTTTGATGATTTAGAGGGGGGGTGCTTGGGTATTTATATTGGGGAGGGGGGTTTACTTGGAGGAGGGATCAAGGAATTGGAATAGGAGTAGGAAAGATCTAGAAAAAGAAACGGAATAAACGGGAGTAGGACAAAAGTCCTACTAGGACTTCCAAAAGACAACGGCGGCGGCTCCCTGGAGCCTGGGCGCTCGCGCGATGGCCTCCTGGCCTTGGCCGGCGGCGGCTTGGGCCTTTGGCCCAAGGCGCTGAGGATTTTTTTTAACAGATTTCGCGCGCAGAAAAACTCAGAAAAGAAAATCTAAACGGCTCCAAAATCACTAAAGTAAATTTTCCCCGACTCCTAAAAATGAGCCGAACAAAATGAACTTTACTCGGGACCTAAAATGCAATTTTCGAAAACTCGCATTTTCCCTATCCAAATAAAATGCAAATAAAACTCCGGCAAACAAAAATTTGATCTATTTATTAAATCTTCATTTTTCCTCAATTTTGGGAAAGTCATATTATTCCCTCTCTTATACTTTTGATATCGGAAAAATTATTGAAGATGAAATAAATAAATCAAATGATCCTCTTTTTCAAATTCGAGAAAACTCTCAAATATGAAACTAACGAAATCTCCAACTCTCTCCGTAGGTCCTTGAGTTGCGTGAAATTTCTAGGATCGACCAAAATGCAAGAAAATATGATATGCATGATGATCTAGTGTATAGCATTCCAAATTGCAAATTTGGATGTTACAGTTGCATGTTGAGTGATAGTTATACAATCCAATTATGTTATTATTGTTGAGAGAACTTGCACTAGTGAAAGTATGAACCCTGGGCCTTGTTTCAACGCATTGCAATACCGTTTACGCTCACTTTTATCATCAGTTACCTTGCTGTTTTTATATTTTCAGATTACAAAAACCTATATCTACCATCCATATTGCACTTGTATCACCATCTCTTCGCCGAACTAGTGCACCTATACAATTTACCACTGTTGGGTGTGTTGGGGACACAAGAGACTCTTTGTTATTTGGTTGCAATGTTGTTTGAGAGAGACCATCTTCATCCTACGCCTCCCACGGATTGATAAACCTTAGGTCATCCACTTGAGGGAAATTTGCTACTATCCTACAAACCTCTGCACTTGGAGTCCCAACAACGTTTACAAGAAGAAGGTTGTGTAGTATACTACAAAGGAGATCAAGGTGTGAAGCCGGTAACGATGGTGATCATGATGGTGCTTTGGAGATGGAGATCAAAGGCACAAGATGATGATGGCCATATCATATCGCTTACTTTGATTGCATGTGATGTTTATCCTTTATGCATCTTATTTTGCTTAGTACGACGGTAGCATTATAAGATGATGTCTCACTAAATTTCAAGGTATAAGTGTTCTCCCTGAGTATGCACCGTTGCTACAGTTCATTGTGCCGAGACACCACGTGATGATCGGGTGTGATAAGTTCTATGTTCACATATACCGGGTGCAAGCCAGATTTGCACACGCAGAATACTCGGGTTAAACTTGACGAGCGTAGCATATGCAGATATGGCCTCCGAACATTGAGACCGAAAGGTCGAGCATGAACCATATAGTAGATATGATCAACATAGTGATGTTCGCCATTGAAAACTACTCCATCTCACGTGATGATCGGACATGGTTTAGTTGATATGGATCACGTGATCATTTAGATGACTAGAGGGATGTCTATCTAAGTGGGAGTTCTTAAGTAATATGATTAAATTTAACTTTAATTTATCATGAACTTAGTACCTGATAGTATTTTGCATGTCTATGTTGTTGTAGATCAATGGCCTGTGCTCCCGTTCCTTTGAATTTTAATGCGTTCCTAGAGAAAGCTAAGTTGAAGATGATTGTAGGAACTACACGGACTGGGTCCGTAACTTGAGGATTATCCTCATTGCTGCACAGAAGAATTACGTCCTGGAAGCACCGCTAGGTGCAAGACCTACTGCAGGAGGAACTTTGGACGTTATGAACGTCTGGCAGAGCAAAGATGATGACTACTCGATAGTTCAGTGTGCCATGCTTTACGGCTTATAACCGGGACTTCAATGACATTTTGAATGTCATGGAGCATATGAGATGTTCCAAGAGTTGAAGTTAATATTTCAAGCAAATGCCCGGATTGAGAGATATGAAGTCTCCAATAAGTTCTACAGCTGCAAGATGGAGGAGAATAGTCCTGTCAGTGAACATATACTCACAATGTCTGGGTACCACAACCACTTGACTCAACTGGGAGTTAATCTTCTTGATGATAGTGTCATTAGCTGAGTTCTTCAATCACTTCCACCAAGCTACAAAAGCTATGCAAGGGATGGATAAGACAATTCCCGAGCTCTTCGCGATGCTAAAGGCTGCAGAGGTAGAAATCTAGAAGGAGCATCAAGTGTTTATGGTTAACAAGACCACTAGTTTCAAGAAGAAGGGCAAAGGGAAGAAGGGGAACTTCAAAAGAACGGCAAGCAAGTTGCTTCTCAAGTGAAGAAGCCCAAGTTTGGACCTCAGCCTGAGACTCAGTGCTTCTACTGCAAAGGAACTGGTCACTGGAAGCGGAACTGCCCCAAGTATTTGGCGGATAAGAAGGATGACAAAGTGAAAGGTATATTTGATATACATGTTATTGATGTGTACCTTACTAATTCTTGTAGTAGCACCTGGTTATTTGATACTGGTTATGTTGCTCATATTTGCATCTCGAAATAGGGGCTACGGATTAAACGAAGATTGGCTAAGGACGAGGTGACAATGCGTGTGGGGAATGGTTCCAAACTCGATGTGATCGCCGTCGGCACGCTACCTCTACATCTACCTTCGGGATTAGTAGAGGAAATAATAAAGTCTTATTTATATTTCCTTATATCATGATAAATGTTTATTATTCATGCTAGAATTGTATTAACCGAAAACTTAGTACATGTGTGAATACATAGACAAACAGAGTGTCTCTAGTATGCCTCTACTTGACTAGCTCGTTAATCAAAGATGGTTAAGTTTCCTAGCCATAGACATGTGTTGTCATTTGATGAATGTGATCATATCATTAGAGAATGATGTGATGGACAAGACCCATCCGTTAGCTTAGCACAATGATCGTTTAGTTTTTCTGCTATTGCTTTCTTCATGACTTATGCATGTTCCTCAGACTATGAGATTATGCAACTCCCGAATACCGGAGGAACACCTTGTGTGCTATCAAACGTCACAACGTAACTGGGTGATTATAAAGATGCTCTACAGGTGTCTCCGATGGTGTTTGTTGAGTTGGCATAGATCAAGATTAGGATTTGTCACTCCGTGTATCGGAGAGGTATCTCTGGGCCCTCTCGGTAATGCACATCACTATGAGCCTTGCAAGCAATGTGTCTAATGAGTTAGCCACGGGATGATGCATTACGGAACGAGTAAAGAGACTTGCCGGTGACGAGATTGAACTAGGTATGATGATACCGACGATCGAATCTCGGGCAAGTAACATACCGATGACAAAGGGAACAACGTATGTTGTTATGCGGTTTGACTGATAAAGATCTTCTAGAATATGTAGGAGCCAATATGAGCATCCAGGTTCTGCTATTGGTTATTGACCGGAGATGTGTCTCGGTCATGTCTACATAGTTCTCGAACCCGTAGGGTCCGCATGCTTAACGTTCGATGACGATTTGTATTATGAGTTTTGTGTTTTGATGAACCGAAGTTTGTTCGGAATCCCGAATGAGATCACGGACATGACGAGGAGTCTCGAAATGGTTCGAGAGTGAAGATTCATATATTGGAAGGTTATATTCGGACACCGGAATGGTTTCGAGAAGTATCAGATAAGTTTTGGAGTACCAGGGGCTACCAGACCCCCCCCGCCGGAAGTTAATGGGCCACACATGGGCCTTAGTGGAGGAGAGAGGGCCTGGCAGGGAGTGCCCCCCTTGCCAATCTGAATTGGACAAGGGGTGGGGGCGGTGCCCCCCTTTCCCTCTCCTACTCCTCCTCTCTTTTCCCTTTTTGCTATTCTGAAAAAGGAAAAAGGACAGGGGAATCCTACTTGGACTAGGGAGTCCTAGTAGGACTCCCCACACCTGGTGTGACCCCTTGGGCCGACCACCTCCCCTCCCCCTTTATATACATGGGAGGGGGCACCCCAAAGGCACACCAAGCCTACTCTTAGCCGTGTGCGGTGCCCCCATCCATAGTTACACACCTCGGTCATATCGTGGTAGTGCTTAGGCGAAGCCCTGCGCCGGTAACTTCATCATCACCGTCGCCACTCCATCGTGCTGAAGGAACTCTCCCTCGTCCTCAACTAGATCAAAAGATCGAGGGACGTCATCGAGCTGGACGTGTGCTGAACACGGAGGTGTCGTACGTTCGGTGCTTGGATCGGTTGGATCATGAAGACATTCGACTACATCAACTGCGTTACTAAACGCTTCCGCTTTCGGTCTACGAGGGTACGTGGACACACTCTCCCTGCTTGTTGCTATGCTTCTGCTAGATAGATCTTGCATGATCGTAGGAAAACTATTGAAATACTACGTTCCCCAACAATAGTGCCAAGTGCCAGTTGTTATTTTCTACATGTTTTTTACATCGCAGGAAATCAATGCCAAAAGGAGTCCAAATGCAATGAAACTTTGCGGAGATTTTTTATGGACCAGAAGACACCTAGTGGGCCAAGGCTACGCCTGGGGATGCTCCGAGGACAACACAACCCACCAGGGCGTGCCAGGAGGCCCAAGAGCGCCCTGGTGGGTTGTGCCCACCTCGGGTGCCCCCCCAGACCGCCTCTTTGCTCTATAAATACCCCAATATTCCAGAAACCCTGGGGGAGTTGAGGAAAATCAATTCCAGCCACCATAGAGTCCAGAACCACCAGATCCAATCTAAACACCATCATGGATGGGGTTCACAACCTCCATTGGTGCCTCTCCGATGATGCATGAGTAGTTCTCTGTAGACCTTCAGGTCCGTAGTTAGTAGCTAGATGGCTTCCTCTCTCTCACTGAATTCTCAATACAATGGTCTCTTGGAGATCCATATGATGTAACTCTTTTTACGGTGTGTTTCATGGGATCGGATGAACTTCGACTTTATGATTAGATCTATCTTTTTATATCCATGAAAGTGTTTGAGTTTCTTTGATATCTTTTATGCATGATTGATTATAGCCTCATATTTCTTCTCCGATATTTGGGTTTCGTTTGGATAACTTGAACTATTTATCTTGCAATGGGAAGAGGTGCTTTGTAGTGGGTTCGATCTTACAGTGCTTGATCCCAGTGACAGAAGGGGAATCGACACGTATGTATCGTTGCCAATAAGGATAAAACGATGGGGTCTATCTCTACATAGATAGATCTTGTCTACATCATGTCATCGTTCTTATTGCATTACTCTGTTTCTCCATTAACTTAATACACTAGATGCATGTTGGATAGCGGTCGATGTGTGGAGTAATAGTAGTAGATGCAGGCAGGAATTGGTCTACTAATCTTGGACGTGATACCTATATAATGATCATTGCCTGGATATCGTCATGATTATTTGAAGTTCTATCAATTTCCCAACAGTAATTTGTTTACCCATCGTTTGCTTTTTTCTCTAAAGAAGGAACTACTGAAACCTACAGCCCCCGTGTCTCTTTCTCATATTATTCGCCTTTGCTATCTATTTTCCTTTGCTTTTATTTTCAGATCTATTAAACCAAAAATACAAAAATACCTTGCTAAAATTTATTATTATTTATTTTATTTGGCATTTGATCTATCAATATACTACAATTTTATTCACATCTGTTTGCTTATCTTGAGGCGCCGCTACGCGAAAGGGATTGACAACCCCTTTTACACGTCGGGTTGCGAGTAGTTGTTATTTGTGTGCAGGTGTTGTTTACGTTGTGTTGCTTGGTTCTCCTACTGGTTCGATAACCTTGGTTTCACATCTGAGGGAAATACCTACTGCAGTTGTGCTGCATCATTCTTTCCTCTTTGGGGAAATACCGATGTAGTTTCAAGCGACATCAGCCACCGCCATACTAAGAAAAATAAGATGCATAAAAGATAAACATCACATGGAATCAACATATGTGACATGATATGTCCATCATCATCTTGTGCTTTTGATCTCCATCTCCAAAGCATCGTCATGATCTCCACTGTCACCGGCTTGACACATTGATCTCCATCATAGCGTCGTGGTCGTCTCACCAACTATTGCTTCCACAACTATCGCTAATGGATAGTGATAAAGTAAAGTGATTACATGGCATTTGCATTTCATACAATAAAGAGACAACCATAAGGCTCATGTCGGTTGCCGATAACTTTTACAAAACATGATCATCTCATACAACAATGTATATCACATCATGTCTTGACCATATCACATCACAACATGCCCTGCAAAAACAACTTAGACGTCCTCTACTTTGTTGTTGCAAGTTTTACGTGGCTACTACGGGCTTCTAGCAAGAACCTTTCTTACCTACGCATCAGAACAACAACGGTGATTTATCAAGTTTGCTGTTTTAACCTTCAACAAGGATCAGCTGTAGTCAAATTTGATTCAACTAGAAACATACACCCGCCAGCCACCTTTATGCAAAACTAGTTCCGTGTCTGTCGGTGGAACTGGTCTCATGAACATGGGCATGTAAGGTTGGTCTGGGCCGCTTCATCCCACAATACTGCCGAATCAAAATAAGACATTGGTGGTAAGCAGTATGATGATCACCGCCCACAACTCTTCGTGTTCTACTTGTGCATATCATCTACGCATAGACCTGGCTCAGATGCCACTATTGGGAAACATAGGATGCAATTTAAAAAAAATTCCTATGCTGACGCAAGATCTATCTAGGAGATGCATAGCAACTAGAGGGGATAGTGTGTCTATGTACCCTCGTAAACTGAAAGCGGAAGCGTTTGACAACGCGGTTGATCTAGTCGAACTTCTTCTAGCTCCGACCGATCGAGTACCGAACGTACGGCACCTTGGAGTTCTGCACACATTCAGCGCGATGACACCCCTCGCCTTCTTGATCCAGCAAGGTGTCGAGGAAGTAGATGAGTTCCGTCAACATGACGACATCGTGACGGTGATGGTGAAGTGATTCTTATAGGGCTTCACCTAAGCACCGTAAAACTATGATCGGGGGTGTAAACTGTGGAGGGGGGCACCGCACACGGCTAACGATTGTTGTTGTGTGTTCTAGGCACCCCCTCCCCACGTATATATAGGTGGGAGGGGGAGGGGAGCAGCAAGGGGGCGCGCCAAGTAGGAGGAATCCTACATGGGGTCCTCCCCAATTCGGCCTCCCCCCTTCCTTTTTTTGCCAGAGAGAAAAGGGAGGGGAAGGGAGAAAGGAAGGGGAGCCGAACCCCCCCCCCCCTTGTTCCTTCTCCAATTCGGCCTCTGCCTAAGGGGGCAGGGTAATACCCACGATGCGGCTATATCTCCCACGTGTCGGAGCACGACTTAGAGGCATAACCGCATAGTAGGCATGTCGCAACAGGGGTAATCTTTACACATCCCACGTACTGAATAAGAAAGGGATAAAGAGTTGGCTTACAATCGCCACTTCACACAATACATAAATATATCATACATCATCCAGAATACGATCAAGGTCCTACTACGGAACCAACATAAATAAAGAAAACCCCAAATGCTAGGTCCCCGATCGCCCCAACTGGGCTCCTCTACTGATCCTCCAGAAAAGACACGTAGTAACGGCCCGAATCCTCGTCGAACTCCCACTTGAGTTCGGTAGCGTCCCCTGCACTGGCATCATCGGCACCTGCATCTGTTTGGAAGTATCTGTGAGTCACGGGGACTCAACAATCTCACACCCTCACGATCAAAACTATTTAAGCTTATGGGTAGGAAAGGTAGTGAGGTGGAGCTGCAGCAAGCACTAGCATGTATGGAGGCTAACTTACGCAAAACAGAGCGAGAAGACAAGCAAAGCACGGTCGAGAAGCTAAAATGATCAAGAAGCGATCCTGAAACTACTTACGTTCATGCATAACACGAGACCGTGTTCTCTTCTCGGACTCCGCCGAAAAGAGACCATCACGGCTACACACGCAGTTGATTCATTGTAATTAAGTTAAGTGTCAAGTTCTCTACAACCGGATATCAACAAATTCCCATCTTCCCAGAACCACGGGCACGGCTTTCAAAAGTTCAAAACCCTGTAGGGGTGTCCCAACTTAGCCCATCACAAGCTCTCATGGTCAACAAAGGATATTCTGTCTCCCAGGAAGACCCGATCAGACTCGGAATCCCGGTTACAAGACATTTCAAGATGGTAAAACAAGACCAACAAAGCCGCCCGACGTGCCGAAAAATCCCGATAGGAGTCACACGTATCTCGTTCTCAGGGCACACCGGATGAGACATCCTACGAGTAAAACCAAACCTCAAGTTGCCCTGAGGTGGCCCCACAGTCTACTCAGTTCGGACTAACACTCAGAGGAGCACTGGCCTGGGGGGTTTAAATAAAGATGACCCCTGAGTCCATGGAACCCAAGGTGTCGGGGGTCTAATCCACGAGCACCTATGGGACCGGCGGACCGAGTCCCTTTCGGTTCGGCGGGGGCGAGGGTCGCACGAAGAGCGGATCGAGGCGAAGCACACGAGCAGTTTACCCAGGTTCGGGCCGCACGGATGCGTAAAACCCTACTCCTGCTTTGTGGTTTGTATTGAGTTCTTGCTCGGGAGCGCGGAGTGCTACAGTACACCCCAGCAGCTAACGAGACCGAGCGTGAGTGTTCTCTTTCCTCCCAACCTTTCTCTCCCCCTCTACGTTGCGCATGGGCCTCCTTTTATATGCTCAAGGGGTCACCGACAGGTGGCAACGTAGACAAGGGTAAAAATGGAAAGGTGTTGCGGTTGGTACAGCTACCTGCTACAGTGTATCATACCTAACCCTGACGGCAGGGGACAAAGGCATTAAATGCCTGTCTGCGTCGCTCAAATAGTGCAAAAGGGACCGTCAGGGACGCCACCGCTCGCCACGATGGCAATCTTGTCAGCGCCGCTTGCCACCGTGCACCGCTGGTTGCACAGCCTCCCGCCATGTACGCCTGGAAGGGTCCAAGAGCGACACGTTGGTGGATGTGCTGGAGCGCGGACACAGAGTGGTGGCTTGCCGCGGTCGTTGTCTTGTCGCGTCCGGGAGCTTGTCGCTCACCGAGCCTTGCCGGGACGCGTGGCGCGTCGCGGCAAGTTCCTTGAGATGCCTTGTTTGGCCTTCCCGGCAAGCTCCTCTTGCCGGGGTCTTGTCTCCTTGGCTTGGATACTTTGTCCTTGAATGGCTCCAAAGGAACCATGGAGGACCTTGGCGGTCACCCGGCAAGCCTTGCCGCGGGATGCTGCGACTGCCCGTGCACAAGTTCGGGATACTAGGGTACCCCTACTCTAGTACACCGACAGGAGCCCCCGGGCCTGGGCCATACATGGTGCCGAGCGCTGTTGGGCCAGGCCCAAAACAGGGCACGGGCACGCGTGGCCTGGGTTACGCCGTATCTCTCCCCGTATCCACCGCGCCCTCCCCAAACGGCACACGTTGAATGCGGCGTCGTGGGAGAGATCGTGGGTGGTTTCTTTATTTGGCAAGGCGGAACGTCCGCCCCCTCCCTCTTTATAAGCGTGGGAAACAGGGGCAGTTCGCCCATTCGCCAGTTGCTACTCCAATCTCGGAAACCTCCGCCGCTCCCTCGTCTTCCCAAAGCTGAAAGAGAGCAGCGCCCCGCCCCCCATCGCCACCAGCACCACCAACGCCGTCGACCTCCTCCACCACTTCCGCCATGGCTCCGAGAGCCGACAAAGGGAAGGTTGTGAAGTCGACCGAGGCGCAGCGGCTTGTGGCGCTGCGAAAGGAGCGGGCAATCTTTCCCCCCAAGCTTGCTGCGAGGGAGCTGAGGGAGAATTACTACCTCTTCTGGTCGACGGAGACGCGAGCGCATCTGCGCATGAAGGTACTTCCAGCCGCCGCTTGGAAAATGGCTCCAAACGGATATCCTTTCTTTGCCTTGTTCTTCTACTGCGGGCTCTGCCCGCCCTTCTCTGAGTTTTTCTGCGATATTATGAACACCTACGGGTTCCGCCTCCTTGACTTCACCCCCAATGCTGTTCTGACCATGGCAGTTTTCGCACATCTCTGCGAAAACTTTGTCGGAGTCTATCCCAATGTAGCCCTTTTTCGCCACTTCTTTATGCCCCGAGTAGAGAGAGGAGAGCCTTTATCCGGCGGAATCGCCTGGATCTCGAGGGCCGGCAAGAAGGATACTTATCTGGAGGGAGAGTTCCGCGGCAAGTGGGAGGAATGGAGAGCACACTGGTGCTGGATTGTCGAGGAGAACCCGCAGCCGTTTACTGCCCGGCGCCAAGCCCCAATAGCACGCGGCAGCGATTGGAGTGACGTGGCCCCGGAAGACGATAGGCTTAAGATTGCCGTTACCCGGATCCAACGCCTCAGGCTTGCCGGGCTCACTGTAGGCGCTGTTGGCGCAGATTTTCTTCGCCGCCGCATCGCCCCCCTGCAGGAACGAAGGAGACCCGCCTGCGAATTCAAGAATGCGGCGGATATCATGAGGCTGCGTCCGGGCCTCAACTTCAACTTCACTGTTCTGGAGCTTAACGCGATGCTCCAGGAGCTGTTCAAGTACGACCCTCAACATCCCGAAGTGTTCAGGTTGCCGAAGGGTGTTGTTCCGCTGTGCAACAACTCCGCGCTCGACCGCATCCGTGCAATGATGCCGCTGTGCGATTCGCATGGAATTGTCCCAACTTGGCAAGAGCCTGCAGACGACGTCATGTAGGAGTTCTTTGACGGCTTGGTAGAAGTGCGGGTCCGCTCCAACGAAAAGAATAGCCTCACCCGCGACACTACCGATGCGGAGATGACACGCATCGCCACTAGGCTGGAAGAGGCGGCGGCAGCCGCAGCCGCGGGCGAATTTGGATTCACCATGGAGGAGGCAGAGGCAGCAGAGGCGGCAAGCCGTGCCGAGCGAGAGGAGCTCGTCGACGAGAAAGAGCTTGCCGGGCATGACGTCGGGTCGAGCGAGCCCGCCGAGGATACGAGCGGCTCGCTGGAGATCAATTCCTCTTCCTCCTCATCTTCAGGCAGCTCGCCGCAAGCAGAGCCTCCATCCCCACCAAGAAGGCGTCTCCGCAAGGCCGGGGACGTAGTGGGGCGGCGGGCGAGTGAACAGTCGCCGCGCCGCGCGACATGCTCCACCGCGGCAAGCACTATTGCGGCGGGAGCACCTCACACTGCTGCGGCAACTGGAGCGGGGTCCACCCGGAACACCGCTTCTGCTCCTGCCGCTTCTCACGCCGCGGCGGCAGCCGGAGCGAGGTCGTCTCAGACCACCGCCACTGTTCCCGCCAAGCGGCCAAGGGAAACTACTCCTCCGCCTCCTCGCGGTGGTCGTGAGCCGGACTTCGACTTCTCCGCATTCAGCTCCGACGAGGAAGAAGAAGAGTAAGATTCTCTTGTTGTACTTGTAGTTCTTCAATTCTTGCTGTTTTGTCTTGTATCTCATTTGCTTTACTCTGAACTTATTCCTTTTTAGGACTCTGGCCCAGGGAGCAGTGAAGAGAGCCAAGGTCCCGGTGATTGTCATCGAGGAGGAACCCACCGCGACAGCAGGGGGTGCGTCCGAGAAAACCTTGCCGGACCCGGCAACTGTTCTCCAGAGCAGCCCCCAGCGTAAGTATATGGTTCACTTTCCGCTGTTAGGCGCGCATGGATACTCTTTCTTTGCTGACATCTGACTGTTGGTTTGTGTAGGAGCAGAGCAGCCCCACCAGGAGCGCCCGGAGGCCGCCCCTGAAATGCCAAGGGAGAGTCCTCCGGCAAGGGAGAGTTCTCTGGCAAGGGACAGCACCAGCGTCCCCCCGGCGGCGGAGACTACGACTGCCGAACCCAGTACAGGTAATCTTCTCTTCAAAGCTTCCCTTGGGTTCTTCTTCTTTTTGGGTATTTGCTTGACTTTTCTCACTTTTCCGGCCATCAGACCCATCTGCTGCGGAGCCGGTGGAGACCGAGGTTGCTGCCGACGACGCCGCTGCCACTGAAGAAGCAGCCGGCGCTGATGATCCCGCCGGCGACGAGGCTGCCAAAGCTGCCGCCGCAGCAGCTGGCGAGGGGTCTGGCGATCGCACTGACGGCCCTGAGGCCGCAGGAGCGCCAAGCGCTACGTCGACCGCCGACCTGTCCGCCGCTGCCGCAGTGCCAGGCTCCGAAGAGCCCCAGCCAGGCGTCTACTTGAAGGCCGGCGATGGCGTCTTTATCAACCTCCTCTGGGTGTCAAGCTCCAGGGCGCCGGTCGAGGGAGAGAGCTTTGATGGAGAGGTGCTCGCCTCCGCTGGGCTGACGCTAGTTGATGCGCCGAGCAGCAGCAGCGGCGAGCTTGAGGAGGAGCGGCTGCTGCGGAAGATGTTGTCGCTCTACCACGCGCGGCAAGCCAAGCTGGAATCCCGCGAGGCGCTTGTCGCGAAGGCGGGAGCGGACATCGAGAAGCGCGCAGAGGAGCTCCGGGGTCTCAACCAGGAAGCTCTCCGGTCCCTGGCAGAGGAGCGGGAGCAACTCGCCGAAGAGCAGAAGGCCTTCTTCCTCGAGAAGGCCGAAGTTGAAGAGCAACAGCGGCTTGCCGCTGAGAAGCTGTCTGCGCAGGAGGGCGAGCTGGTGCAGTGGAAAGTTAACCTCGATAGCCACGAGGAGGAGCTTGCCGCGCGTGAGCAAAAACTTGGCGGAGCCCTTAAGCAAGCAGAGGATGCTGCCGCAGTTGCCGAAGCCGCCAAGAAGGAGCTGGAGACGAAGGTGGCGCAGCTGGAGGCCGATCTCAAGGCGAGTGGTGAAGAGCTTGCCGCGCTCAAGCGTGAGCGGGAGAAGGACGCCCACAGCAACTCAGAGCTACAGGTTCGTCTCTCCGAGAAGGGCAAAGAGCTTAGCGCCGCCAAGGACTCCAACGCAGATCTTGAGTTGAAGCTGACCACTTTGACCAAGACGCTGGACGGCGCCAGGGAGCAGGAGGTGGCCTTGAAGGAGGAGATCAAGGGCGACAAGGCGCTGCTGGCGAGTGCTGCCGCCGCCCAGAATGCTTTTTGGGAGAATGTAGAGCACTGGACGGAGGGTCTCGTGAATGTTGCCGCAGACATTGACAGCGAGCTGGCGTAGCTAGGGATGTAGGATCTCGGGTATCCCTCCGACGAGAACCTCCAACCCAGCGCCAAGCTCATCTTGTTCTTCAAAGGCGTGGCGACGGCCCTCCAGCGACTCCGGGAGAGGATCCCAAAGCAGCTGGCCGACGAGTCGCGCAAGATCTGCGCGGGAGCTCTTCAAAAGGTGTTGGTGAAGGTGGCCTTCCGCAATCCGGGCCTCAACCTCACCAACGTCCTCAAGACCCTGCCGCCGGATGCTGATCTGGAGGCGCTCCAGACCCTTGTCGCACCCATTGTGGATAAGGTGAGCGGGATCAAGAGGATTGAGGGCGATCGCGTAGACTAGGCCGCCCGTTTTCTTCTTTTCTTGTCGCTACAGGTCATGTTATGAGAACAATCTGTTAGAGCCGCGACAAGCTACCTTGTAATATAACTCTATTCCGGGTAATGATTGCAATGTTATTCCCTTTACTTAATTGCCTCCTTTGTACGTTTTTGCCCTACGCTTTTAGGGAACTTGCCGGTGCAGGCACCTTAGCCGCGAGCGCTGAGTGCGGGACGTCAGCAGTCTGCTGGCGGTGCCGCTACCGACAAGAAACCTTGTCGCAACTAGTCGCAGCTCACTTAAGTTGTTGAGAGGACTCGAAACAAAGTAAGGGCGCAACTAGCTACGAGTTGGTTCCTCCGCGCACAGGTTTTCCATACAAAGTGCGGTCGTTCAAGGGAGATAACTTGAAAATTTAAAAAATCAGATTGCTCAAACTTTGGCAACTTAGCTTTTCTGTTGTTTGCTTCCCGGTAAGGCGAAACTTTCTTGAACGACGCCTGGTCCATACCGTTATCTTCTCCTTTCCCCCCGGCAAACTTGTGGGCGAGGGAACCTTCCTTTCCTGGAGAAAAAAGAAAGAGGAGAAAATAAAGATATGGAGCCTTACGGCTCGTTATTGCTTACCGGGGAGTAGGTGCTGCACAAAGTGTCAGATCACATATGCAAAAAATAGAAAGCATGAAATTGACAAGGTGTGCGGAGCACATGAGCTTTATGCACGTGGTCTGCGCCCGGCTTTGTACAAAGGATTACATGCAACAGCGGCAAGACTTGTACAAAAGGTGGTTGCCAGAACGGGTTCCGGCAACCGCACCTTACGGGTAAAACTTACGAAGATGCCCAATCTTCCAGGAGTTGCTCACCGGAATGGCATCTTCGGTCTCAAGGCGGACAGCGCCAGGCCTAGTGACTCGTTTCACCCGGTAAGGGCCTTCCCACTTCGGCGTCAACTTGTTGGAATTCTTGGCGGACTGAACACGCCGAAGAACAAGGTCGCCTTCCTCGAGACTTCTGGCGCTAACTTTGCGGCTATGGTAGCAGCGCAAAGCTTGCTGGTAGCGAGCAGCTCGTACAGCAGCCTGAAGACGGTCTTCCTCAAGGAGTAGCGCGTCATCTTGTCGCAGCTGCTCTTGCTCAAGCTCATCATAAGCGAGCACTCGAGGGGACCCGTATACGAGTTCCGTGGGGAGAACTGCCTCTGCTCCATAGACTAGAGCGAAAGGTGTCTGGCCAGTGGCTCGATTTGGCGTCGTCCTGATCGACCAAAGAACCACCGGCAGCTCCTCAATCCAGTTTCTTCCGCACTTGTGCAGCCTGTCGAAAGTCCTGGTCTTGAGCCCACGCAGCACTTCAGCATTTGCCCTCTCCGCTTGACCGTTGCTTCTCGGGTGAGCAACAGAAGCGAAGCAGACCTTGGCGCCAAGATCTTGGACGTACTGCATGAAGGTGCGACTCGTGAATTGCGTACTGTTGTCGGTGATTATCCTGTTAGGGATCCCGAAGCGGCAAACAATCGACCTGAAGAACTTGACTGCTGACTGTGCTGTCACCATCCTCACTGCTTCCACTTCCGGCCACTTTGTGAACTTGTCGATTGCAACGTACAAGTACTCAAAGCCCCCGACTGCTCGGGGAAAGGGGCCGAGGATGTCGAGTCCCCAGACCAAAAATGGCCAGGATAAAGGGATCGTCTGGAGAGCTTGAGCTGGTTGGTGTATCTGCTTGGAATGGAACTGGCACGCTTCACACTTGGTTACTTGTGCAGTTGTATCCTGGAGGGCTGTCGGCCAAAAGAAACCTTGCCGGAATGCTTTGCTGGCAAGCGCTCTTGCGCCAATGTGGTGACCACATATGCCTCCATGTATCTCTGCCAACAGCTTTTGTCTGTCTTCCCAGTGAATACACTTCAATTTCACACCGTTGAGTCTTCTTCTGTACAGTGTGTTGTCGACAAACTGGTACATACTTGACTGCCGGGCTACTCTTTCCGCTTCTTCTTGCTCTTCGAGAAGTTCTCCTGTCTGAAGGAAACGGACAATCTGCTGTGTCCATGCTGGAGTTGTCGCTCGACAACAAGGACTAAAGGCAAATCTGCAGCTGCGGGAACATCCGCTTCTACGGCGAGAACCTGCGGCTCTGCCGGAGCTTGACGTTCCCCGGCAAGCTTGCCGGAGCAAAACTTGTCGGGAGGTTGTGCTTCAACGGAACAAACCCTAGGGCTTGCCGGAGCAGACTGCTCCTCAGCGCTCTTGGCGTTGATCTTGGGGACCTTCTTGGCGGCGGCTTCGGGAAGCTCTGCCGGAAAATAGTCACCAGAAATCAACTTCCTCTTCTTGCTCTGTCCAGTTGATGGCGTTACAGACGGTTGAGTCAGCTTGAGCACAAAGATCCCTGGTTCCATAGGTAACTTAAGTGCGGCGCACGTTGATAGGCCATCGGCAATGGCGTTCTGAGCTCTTGGAACATGCTCCATCTGTAGGCCGTCAAAGTGCTCTTCTAGCTTTCTCACTTCGTCGACGTAGGCTTCCATCAACGGACTCTGATAGCCTTTGTTCACTTGGCGGATGACAAGCTGCGAGTCACCCCTGACAATGAGCTTCTTAATCCCAAGGTCTGCCGCGATCCTGAGACCGGCAAGCAAGCCTTCATACTCTGCAGTATTGTTTGTTGCTTGCTCCTTGGGAAAGTGCATCTAGACTACGTACTTGAGGTGCTCTCCGGTGGGTGCGACAAGCAGCATGCCAGCGCCGGCGCCTTGCAGTGAAAAGGCACCGTCAAAGTACATCAGCCACTCTTTGCTTGCTTCCTTGACGGGGATGCTCGTTTCTGGAATTTCTTCATCTGGTGTTGGCGTCCATTCTGCTATGAATTCTGCCAATGCTCTGCTTTGGATAGTTGAAGTACTCTCAAACTTGAGGCCAAAGCTTGACAGTTCCAGTGCCCACTCAACAATCCTGCCTGTCGCTTCTGGATTCTGTAGTATCCTCTTCAGCGGAAAACGAGTGACAACTGTGATCTCATGTGCTTGGAAGTAATGGCGCAGCTTTATCGAGGCCATGAGAAGGCCGAAAAGCAATTTCTGCACGCTAGAGTACCTTGACCTAGCCCCCTGCAGAAGGGAACTGACAAAGTAAACTGGGCGCTGTACCATTCTCTTCTGTATCTCCTCGCGCGTCTGCGCAGATCCATCCTTGTCGGGACTGGAGCTTGTTGGGGAAGCCCCCTGCTTGTCACTGGATGCGCCTGCCATGGTTGCTGGCTCGTCATCTCCCTCCCTCTCTGCTACTAACGCAGCACTAACCACTTGATTGGTTGCCGCTATATACAGCAGCAACTTCTCTTGTGGCTTAGGTGCGACAAGTGTTGGAGTGGAGGAGAGGTATCTCTTCAAGTCTTGCAGCGCAGCCTCCGCTTCCGGAGTCCATTTCATTGGACCTGCCTTTTTCAATATTTTGAAAAACGGCAGGGCACGCTCAGCAGACCTAGAGATAAACCTGCTAAGAGCAGCCACGCAACCGGCAAGTCTTCGTACATCCTTGACGTGCTTTGGTGCTTCAATCCGCTCAATGGCCTTGATCTTGTCCGGATTGGCTTCAATTCCCCGCTGAGACACGAAGAACCCGAGAAGCTTGCCGGAGGGGACTCCAAACACACACTTCTCGGGGTTGAGCTTGAGGCTGATCTTGCACAGATTTGCAAAGGTCTCGTCTAAATCTTGAATCAGAGTTGCCCTGTCCTTGCTCTTGACCACTATGTCATCCATGTAGGCTTCCACATTTCTGTGTATTTGTGGCTCAAGAGCGACATGGACTACCCTTGCAAATGTTGAATCAGCATTTTTTAAACCGAAAGGCATCCGTATGAAAAAGTACGTGCCACATGGAGTGATGAATGTGGTCTTCTCCTCATCCTCTTCTGCCATGAAGATCTGATGGTATCCTGAGTATGCGTCAAGAAATGAAAGCAAGTCACATCCGGCCGTGGAGTCAACAATCTGGTCAATGCGCGGCAAGGGAAATGGGTCTTTGGGACAAGCTTTGTTAACATCGGTAAAGTCGATACAAAGTCTCCATTTCCCGTTCGCCTTGCGCACGACTACAGGATTGGCCAACCACGTAGGATGGAGCACTCCTCTGACAAGGCCTGCTGCTTCCAACTTCTTGATCTCTTCTGCGATGAATTCTTGGCGCTTCACTGCTTGCTTCCTGACCTTCTGCTTGACGGGCCACGCATGAGGACAAACGGCAAGATGGTGCTCAATTACTTTCCTGGGAACACCGGGGATGTCAGACGGTTGCCACGCAAACACGTCGACGTTCGCCCGCAGGAAAGCAATGAGCGCGCTTTCCTATTTAGGGTCAAGAGTGGCACTGATGGTGAAGGTACCACCAGTGCCGCCCTCCTTGGCGGACACATTCTTGGTCTCTAGCGGAGCTGCCATTGTCTTCTTACACTTGCCGGTGGAGCTCGATGGTGCGTCCTCGACGGTAGCGCAGCACTCCGAAGAGGTGCGCTTGCCGGAGTGGGCATCAGAACTCTTGCCGGACTTGCTGAGGAACTCCGACGGATGCGACTTGCCGTCGTACTTCTCTGGTACGTCTGCCTTGAAATTCTTCGTGCTAGGCCACTAGACTTGTCGCAGCTCACGAGTAAACGCAGGGCAACCTACCGCGTACGGCAAGTCGCTTGGTTCCCCTGGCGCATGCATGTCGACAAAGGCCCAGTGCGCTGGTCTGATTGACATCGTGCTTCTCTTCGGCGCTCGATGCGAGTACGAGCATCTTCTTGCTGTCGTTCGTGAAGAACTTGGTGCTGATCGCGACAAGCTCGTGGATCTGACGACGCGGTGGAGTCGCTGTCGAGGTGGATCCGGCGAGTCGGCGATCTTGGCCTTCGGGGCGGAGAGTACACAGTGGTTGCACCCCCACCGGTCTTGTCGCCACCGGCTCGTGCCTGGCTGACTTGCCGCGGCTGCGACGTGCTCGGCTGCCATTGAGTGTCGTCGTTGGCGAAGCCGATGAGACTCTGAATGGTGGCCCTCCAGTCGTCGATCTTGTCTGCCGTTGGAGGGTAGTCCAGGAGCAGTTGAGCTCGCGCCAAAGCTTTTGCTGTAGTGGCTGGTGGCGGTGGCGAACGGTGCGAGGAACGGGATATGCTCGGACTTCTAACTATGTTAGAAGGAGCAGTATCCCGTCCAGGCGACCGTGCCTCACTCGTGCCAGCACGTTGGTGTGCATGCTGGTCTTGAGCACTCCGAGATCCACCAGCTCGCTCTTGGTCCAGCAAACGCATGGTACCGTGAGTACCATGACGCTGCCGGTCCCGCGCCTCCTGAGATGGGCGCGGTGCATGTACGGACGCCGAGGTCTTGGAGTGCGCCCGGTCGTTGTGGGAGCCGGCTACGCCGCCGATGGGCAGCGCAGCCTTGTCCTTGGACCTGGCAGCACCGTGAGCTCCCTCGTCGACGCCCGTTCTTCCGCCGGCGTCTACCCCACCAGCCGTTTGCTCCGGCGGTGGTGGGTTCGGCGCGGACGGATCAGTCGCATCCGAAGCCTTCTTCTTCGGCGGCATGTCGATGAAGACGATGAAGATTTAGCTCGTGCGAACGCCGGATCAGGTTCACACGACCTTGACGCACCCCCTACCTGGCACGCCAAAGATGTCGGGGGTCTAATCCACGAGCACCTATGGGACCGGCGGACCGAGTCCCTTTCGGTTCGGCGGGGGCGAGGGTCGCACGAAGAGCGGATCGAGGCGAAGCACACGAGCAGTTTACCCAGGTTCGGGCCGCACGGATGCGTAAAACCCTACTCCTGCTTTGTGGTTTGTATTGAGTTCTTGCTCGGGAGCACAGAGTGCTATAGTACACCCCAGCAGCTAACGAGACCGAGCGTGAGTGTTCTGTTTCCTCCCAACCTTTCTCTCCCCCTCTACGTTGCGCATGGGCCTCCTTTTATATGCTCAAGGGGTCACCGACAGGTGGCAACGTAGACAAGGGTAAAAATGGAAAGGTGTTGCGGTTGGTACAGCTACCTGCTACAGTGTATCATACCTAACCCTGACGGCAGGGGACAAAGGCATTAAATGCCTGTCTGCGTTGCTCAAATAGTGCAAAAGGGACCGTCAGGGACGCCACCGCTCGCCACGATGGCAATCTTGTCAGCGCCGCTTGCCACCGCGCACCGCTGGCTGCACAGCCTCCCGCCACGTACGCCTGGAAGGGTCCCAGAGCGACACGTTGGTGGATGTGCTGGAGCGCGGGCACAGAGTGGTGGCTTGCCGCGGCAAGCGCCTTGCCGCGGTCGTTGTCTTGTCGCGTCCGGGAGCTTGTCGCTCACCGGGCCTTGCCGGGACGCGTGGCGCGTCGCGGCAAGTTCCTTGAGATGCCTTGGTTGGCCTTCCCGGCAAGCTCCTCTGGCCGGGGTCTTGTCTCCTTGGCTTGGATACTTTGTCCTTGAATGGCTCCAAAGGAACCACGGAGGACCTTGACAGTCACCCGGCAAGCCTTGCCGCGGGATGCTGCGACTGCCCGTGCACAAGTTCGGGATACTAGGGTACCCCTACTCTAGTACACCGACACAAGGGGAAAAGGCTTAGGTGACAAATGGTAAAACCAAAGTTGGGCCTTGCTGGAGGAGTTTTATTCAAGGCAAACTGTCAAGGGGTTCCCATAACATCCAACCGCGTAAGGAACGCAAAATCAAGGAACATAACACCTGTATGACGGAAACTAGGGCGGCAAGAGTGGAACAAAACACCAGGCATAAGGCCGAGCCTTCCACCCTTTACCAAGTATATAGATGCATTAAAGTAAACAATGTATAATAACGATATCCCAACAAATATCCATGTTCCAACAAGGAACAAACTTCATCTTCACCTGCAACTAGCAACGCTATAAGAGGGGCTGAGCAAAGCGGTAACATAGCCAAACAATGGTTTGCTAGGAAAGGTGGGTTAGACGCTTGACATGGCAATATGGGAGGCATGATATAACAAGTGGTAGGCATCGCAGCATAGCAATAGAGCGAACAACTAGCAAGCAAAGATAGAAGTGATTTCAAGGGTATGGTCATCTTGCTTGTAAAGTTCTCAGAGTTGACGAAAGCTTGATCCTTGTAAGCGTACTCAACGGGTTCCTCGATCACGCACTCGTCTCCCAGCTCTACCCAAAGCAAGAACACAAGCAAAAGGAAACAACAATCAACCACGGTGCCATGCGCAAGCAACATGAAGCAAAACATGGCATCACATGTGAGATGTGATATGCAATGCATATGCATGCTCCGGAAGGAAAAGATTGATCAAGGCATCAACTTGGCAAACCAAGTGTGCCGCTCGAAAGATGAGATGATTTCGGTCGAAATAGATATAAATATCACCGGAATCGGATGCACGGTTTGCAAATGGCAAGCAAAACAATAATGGCACAATTCTGTGATTAACAACACAATGCCATCTAGAATGCAACAAGAAACTAAGCTACTGCACTCCAACATAGCAACAAAGCACATATAGCAGAGAAAGGCATGGCATGAATCTACTCAAAGCATGGAACAAAAGTCCCTTACTGACCATAAGTCAAAAGGGCACAGAAAATATGATGGCACCCATGTAAACATAGCAAGTTTCGTTAACAGATTCAGACTTAGCAGAAAACTGAGCATGACATAAACAGAATTATTAAGGCATCTTTGCGAGCTCGATGCACTCACCACAAGGCATTGCATGACAAGATAACCATACTACCATCAATAAGACATGATCATAAGGCTAACAATGGCAAGAACAAGTTTATAGCATGCTTGGATCAACTACAACAACCATGGCAAAATTGATTAACATGTAAACAATCTGCCAGGAACATTTTATAGCACAAGTAGAGCAAGATTAAGTCATGCTAGGGCACTCCATAGTTGCAAACATGGGCATGGATGGATATAGCATAACCATATGTCCAAATCATCCTTACTGAAGGTACTCAAAACAAGCATGGGATTCACTATAGCATCATGGATACAAGGCCTAAAAATAACAGCAGACCAAGGACTTAGCAAAAACCTAAGTCCCTGAAATCAGCAATATCATGAAGGCTACTATGCATGCTTGTGCTAGTCACCACAATGATCACAAAAATACATGGAAAACACCCCTGTAAATATGGCATGGCATAAATCAAAATACATGTAGAGCTCATGCCCATATGCAGCACACAACAAATGTAGCAAAAATAACAAATCCTCATACTCTCAGAAGAAACAGGAACTAACAATTTATAGCACTCTTGCATCAATCATTTGGGAATCAAGATGGACTCAAACAAGCATGTCACAATGGAACAAAATGAAGCGCACATCATGATGAACAATTTGATATATTATGCGCATGAAACGGAGTAGTGTGCAACAAGTTATGGCATGATGAACAGGGGCTTAAAACATGAGGGGAAAAGACTTAGTGGGAAAACGACCTCGCGAAAGTCAACGGGATCTAGGGTTTGTCTTGGCACGGAAGTCGAGGCAGATCCGGGCTCGCCGGAGTTGGACTGTGCGGCGGCCAGAACGAGAGGAGGAAGGCCGGAGGAGGCGGGTCCGGGCTGGATCTCGCCGGATCCGGCCGGATCCTGGCATGGGGCGCCGCGAGGAGGCGACGCAGACGACAGGCGGCGGGGTCGGCGATGGAGGTGGCGGACGGCGGACGGACAGCGGCGGAGGTGGCATGGCGGAGGCGGCGGTTAGCGTCGAGCGGCGGAAGGCGCGGGGCGCCGCGCGGGCTGGGAGGAGAGGCGGCGGCGGGGCACGGCCCGGTCAGCGCGCGGGAGGGCCGGCCACGGGCCAGGCAGTCCGACGGCGCGGGGCGGCGGGCGCGCCACGTGGCAGGCCATGACTCGCTGGTGGCGGCGGCGCGGACGCGTCCGACTCGGACGGATGTGTCCGGTGGCGCGAGAAGAGGGAGAGCTAGGGTTAGACCTGAAATTTCGAAGGAGATCACATATATATATGTAGGGGGAGGTAGGAGTGTCCGAATGAGGTGTAGTTTTCGCCCACGCGATCGACATCCGACGACGGAGGGCATGGAAGGGGTTTGGAAGGGTTATTGGGCCGTTTTGGAGGGGTGTTGGGCTGCAACACACACGAGGCCTTTACGGTTCCCCGGTTAACTGTTGGAGTATCAAACGGACTCCAAATGACATGAAATTTGACAGGCGGTCTACCGGTGGTGTACCAAGGCCGCTTGGAAAATCTCAGTCCATTCCGAGAACGTTTAACACCCGCTCATGAAAAGAGGCAAAAGGGGGGCTCCGGAGGACGTAGGAGTGTCGGATTGCAAAACGGACAACAGGGAAAATGCTCGGATGCATGAGACGAACACGTATGCAAATGAGATGCACATGATGACATGATATGAAATGCATGACATGGACAAAAATAAAAACAAAGACAAACCCAACCACGAAGGGAAACTCATAACTTAGTGCCAAAAATGGCAAGAGTTGGAGTACAAATATGGCAAGTTACATCCGGGGCGTTACAACACTCCACCACTACGGAAGGATCTCATCCCGAGATCTAGGACTGGAAGAACTCCGGATATTCGGAACGGAGGTGTGACCATTTCACTTTCAGGAATTTGATAGACTTGTTGCGAGTCTTGCGCTCGGGTTTTTCAAGGATAGCAACGGGATGCTCATGATAAGACATGTCTTCTTGGAGATCAATCTCTTCGAAGTTGATGGTGCGGTCAGGAGTCTTGAAGCACTTGCGAAGCTGTGACACGTGAAACACGTCGTGCACATTTGCGAAGTTGGACGGAAACTCAAGTTGATAGGCGAGGTCGCCTCTTTTTCCAATTATCTTGAAAGGACCCACGTATCTAGGGGAAAGCTTCCCTTTGATACCGATGCGACGAGTACCTTTCATTGGAGAGACACAGAGGTAGACATGGTCTCCGATCTCGAAAGCCAAGTCATGATGCTTGCTATCATAATAACTCTTATGGCGCGATTGCGCAGCTTTGAGATTTTCACGGATGACTTTGCACATTTCTTCAGCCTCTGTGATTAAGTCATTACCAAGAAGTTGGCGTTCACCAGTCTCTGACCAATTAAGAGGGGTGCAGCACTTTCTGCCATAGAGAAACTCGAATGGGGCCTTGCCCGAACTCGCTTGGAAGCTGTTGTTGTAGGAGAACTCGGCATATGGGAGACAATCTTCCCTTTTCATACCGAAAGAAATGACACAAGCCCTGAGCATATCTTCAAGAATTTGATTGACTCGCTCGACTTGGCCACTAGTTTGAGGATCGAAGGCTGTGCTAAACCGAATGTTCGTGCCCATGGCCTTCTGGAAGGAGTCCCAGAACTTAGAAGTGAAGAAGCTTCCACGATCTGAAGATATCAATTGCGAAATGCCATTCAAGGAGACAATCCTGGAGGTATATAGCTCTACCAACTGAGCTGCTATGATAGATTCTATGATAGGAAGAAAATGAGCCACTTTTGTAAGCTTGTCGATGACAACAAAGATAGCATCATTGCCATGCTTGGACTTGGGAAATCCAGTCACGAAGTCCATCTCAATATGGTCAAACTTCCATTCTGGAATGGCAAGAGATTGGAGGAGACCAGCTGGCCGTTGGTGTTCTGCTTTCACTCTTCTGCAGACATCACATTAATTCACGAACTGAGCAATTTCTCGCTTCATTCGAGTCCACCAATACGACTTCCTGAGGTCATGGTACATCTTCGTACTTCCAGGATGAATGGATAGGAGGGAATTGTGAGCCTCCTTCATAATGACTTCACGTAGATCACCCTTAGGAACTACAATTTGATCATCGAAGAATAGAGTATATTTGTCATCAAGGCGATAGCACTTGTATTTGGGTTGTCTCTTGGTGATCCCATTTTTCACCTTCTTCACCATGGCATCAAGAAGTTGTGCCTCATGAATTTGATCTTCCAAAGTAGGAGAGACTTGGAGGTTGGCAAGGAAGCCTTGAGGAACAACTTGGAGATTTAGTTTGCGGAAAGCTTCACAAAGGTCCGGTTGGAAGGACTCACTACTAGGAAAAGGCCAACTAGTGGCGCACCAGTTTTGCCTACTAATGGCGCACTACTGGTGCGCCATTAGTACCACGCCACTAGTATTTTTTTACTAATGGCGCACCACTGGTGCGCGAGTGCGCCATTAGTATACCAGATACTAATGGCGCACATGTAGTGCGCCATTAGTATGCCTAGAGGTGCGCCATTACTATCTGACTTAGTAATGGTGCACCACATAGAAGTGTGCCATTAGTAATAAAAAAATTTCAATTTTTTTTCAATTTTTTTTAAATTTTTTTCTTAATCTCGGGTCACTATGGCTTAATCTCGGGTCAATATGCTTAATCTCAGGTCAAATCGCACTCCGTGGTTAAACTTCCTGAAAGGTCACCCATCCTCACACTACTCCAGCCCCAGCACGCTTAACTTCACAGATCTATCCAACCCCAGCACCAGCTCACTTCACAGGCACTTGTTGATATATCTAGCATATCAATCCTATTAAACCTTGTTGATGTTTAGGACTTTGTTCATGTTCATGTTACGTATTACGTATCATATTTTGAAAAAAAATTCCCGAAAAAAATCGAAACTAATTTTTTTCTGTTACTAGTGGCGCACCTAGCATATGGTGCGCCACTAGTAAGTTTGAAGTTTTTTGAATTTTTTTGCCTCCAGATCTTAAAAGCCCCGTAACTTTTTTCTGTTAGGTTTTTGAGGATTTTAAAAATGTGTAACGGGGTTCCTATGCAAAAGTTATGCCCATTTTACAAATTCCTGAGAGATTTTGCAAATAAAGTCGAAATTCATATTTGTAAATTTTCCCAACAACTAGACCACATATCACATGGGAAACTTATTTTTTTTGACATTTTCATCATTTTCTTTTAAATTTTTTAAAAACTGAAAAGGCAGTCCACGGGAGGGGGTGTGCATGCGAGGGAATTTTTGGGCCAAGTTAGTAATGGCACACCGTGGGAGTGGTGCACCATTACTAGTTGAACTAGGAATGGCGCACCACTCCCACGGTGCGCCATTACTAGTTTTCAAAAAATATAAAAAATTGAAAAAAAATTGAAAAAAAATGACTAGTGGCGCACCATGGATGTGGTGCGCCATTACTAGTTTAACTAGTAATGGCGCACTATCCCCTAGTGCGCCATTACTAGTTTTGAAAAAAAAATTAAAAAAATTTGAAAAAATATACTAATGGCGCACCGTGGATGTGGTGCGCCATTACTAGTTTAACTAGTAATGGCACACTATCCCCTGGTGCGCCATTACTAGTTTTTAAAAAAATAAAAAAATCTTGTTACTAATGGCGCACCGTGGATGTGGTGCGCCATTAGTATTTGGACACTCATGGCGCACCAACACATGGTGCGCCATTAGTATATAGTAGTGGCGCACCACATGTCTGGTGTGCCATTAGTGTCAATTTCATCTATAGCCCTTTTCCTAGTAGTGGCTTGAGAATTAAGCTGTTGAAGTAAGCCTTCCTGCTCAAAGCATCTACAATGACATTGGCCTTGCCTGGAGTATATTCAATACTCGGATTGTACTCTTGAATCATTTCGACCCAATGAGTCTTCCTGAGGTTGAGGTTGGGCTGAGTGAAGATGTACTTGAGGCTCTTATGATCCGTAAAGATGTCCACTTTCCTCCCCAACAAGAGATGTCTCCAAGTTAATAGAGCATGGACAACTGCCGCCAACTCGAGGTCATGAGTGGGGTAGTTCTTTTCGCTGGGCTTCAACTGGCGAGAGGTATAAGCCACAACTTTCTTCTCTTGCATTAACACAGCACCGAGACCTTGCAGGGAGGCATCACAGAAAACTTCGAATGGTTTGGATTCATCAGGAGGAGTCAAAACAGGAGTTCTGACTAACTTCTCTTTGAGGGTGTTGAAAGCAACATCACACTCAGGTGTCCAGACATACTTGACATGCTTCTGGAGGAGGTTGGAAAGAGGCTTTGCAATCTTAGATAAATTCTCAATGAATCTTCGACAACAGCTTGCAAGCCCAAGAAAGCTGCGGAGCTGCTTGACATTTTGAGGCGGTTCCCAATTCACAATTGCAGACACCTTCTCAGGATTAACAGAAATGCCCTTGGCGGAGATGATATAGCCAAGGTAGAGAACCTCATCGAGCCAAAACTCACACTTTGAAAACTTCGCATAGAACTAATGTTCTCTGATTTTGTCGAGTACCAATCTCAAATGCTTGGCATGATCCTCCTTATTCTTGGAAATGACCAAAATATCATCGAGATACACCAGGACGAAATCATTTGTGTAAGGGTTGAAGATGAAGTTCATCATGCGAGAGAATTTTGGAGGATCATTGACAAGGCCGAAAGACATGACAGTATATTCCTAAGAACCATAGCTTGTTCTGAATGCTGTCTTGGGGATATCTTGTTCACAAATGTGAATTTGATGATAACCCATACGGAGGTCAAGCTTGGAGAAAACTTGAGCACCTTTAAGTTGCTCGAATAGCTCATTGATGTTGGGAAGTGAGTACTTGTTCTTTATTGTTTTCTTGTTCAATGGACGGTAGTTGACATAAAGTCATTCTGTTCCATCCTTCTTCTTGACAAAAAGAACACCACAACCCCATGGAGAAGAACTCGGTTGGATCAGACCCATGCGCTCTTGTTCATCGAGTTGTTTCTTCAGCTCCTTCAACTCTTTTGGTCCAAGCTTGTAAGGACGCTTGCAAACAGGTTCCATGCCAGGCTCAAGATCGATGACGAATTCAACTGGCTGGTGAGGAGGCATTCCCAGAAGCTCTTCTGGGAAGACGTCTTGATATTCACAAACGACTGGAATCTGAGAGATGGCATCCAACTCGCCCTTCTCATTGAGATAAAATAGTCGAATGGTATCATCACGAGCGGCATAGATGATGACATCCTCAGACGAGTGTGTCAATTCAATCTGCCTGGCAGCACAATCAAGCAGAGCCTTGTGCTTAGAAAGCCAGTCCATGCCGAGAATTAGATCAATATCAGAGTCACCAAGAACAATTGGAGAGGATAGAAACTTATAGTCTCCAAACTGGACAGAGACATCGGGAGAAACCAAACTAGAAGTCAAAAGCTTTCCCGAAGAAACAACTTCCATGACTTTGGACAAAACCTCTGTGTCAATATTGTGCTCCGATGCAAATGGGAATGACATGAAAGAATGCGATGCACCAGTATCGAATAAGACTTTAGCGGGAATGGAGTTAACTGGAAGGTTACCCATGATCACTTCTGAAGAGTCCTCTGCCTGAGCTGCGTTCATCATGTTGACCTTTGCAAAATTGGGATTATGCTTGACCACTGCATTGCTGGCAGATCTCACAGGAGGAGGGGGTGGAAGGCGCCTTTGGTTGAAGCATTTGTTTGCATAGCCCTTTCTGCTGACACTTGTTGCAAGTAACCTCTGAGAGCGGAGGGTGATACGGAGCACTTGACCTTGGAGCATGAGATGGACCTTTGTTCTGATAGCCTGGGTTGGGAGGGTGGGAAGTTTCATTACCACCTTTACTCTTCTGCTGATAAGGCTGACAGAACGGAGGAGGAGGAGGCAACCAGAACTTCTGTTGCTTAGCTGCCACTTGAGTTGAAGAAGAAGAAGGAGTTGCATCCCTGACTCTCTTCTTAGAAGCATCGCACTTGAGCTGAGCGGCCTCTTGCTTTAGTGCCATGTTGTAGAATTCATCATACTTGGTCGGCTCAAAAAGCACGAGAGCTAATTGCAGATCTTCTCTGAGGCCACCTCTGAATTGATAAATCATGCTCTTCTCGTCAGGGACATCTTGTTTAGCGAAGCGATCGAGCCTCTAAAATAGGATGTTGTATTGGTAAATAGACATGCTGCCTTGCTTAAGATTGCAGAACTCCTCGTGCTTACTCTCAGCAACACTTTGAGGAATATGGTGAGCTTTGAAGTCTCGGTGGAAATCATCCCAGGTAATCACACGACTCCTCTGGAATCTCTGTATTGTTGATACCACTCAGCAGCTTGGTCTTTGAGTTGAAACAAAGCAAACTTGACAAAGTCCTCAGGCCTGACATTTCTACACTCAAAATGTTTGCAGATATCCACGAGCTAGTCGTCGGCGTCTATGGCCTCGACACAGTTACTGAAGGACTTCGGCTGGTTTGCGAGGAACTGATTGAGGGTGGCAAACTGAGGTTGATTGTTGCCTTGGCCTTGATTTCCTTGGTTGCCTTGCCCTTGGTTGCGCTCTTGCAAGAGTTGCAAAAGCATCTGAGTGTTGGCGTTGGTGGCGGCCATGATAGTTTGCCATGCCTCCGGAGGTGGAGGTGGTGGCGGAGGTTCCGGATTCTGATGCGTTGGAGGAGCCATCCTGAAGACGTTGACATCCGTTAGCATCTTGAAAGACATATATTCAAGCTGAATCAATGGATCGAAATTGCAACATATAGCCTTAACATTCGAACAAGGATGAACGAATGAATTCCAAAGTAAATAATCACACTTCCATAAACTGAGAAGCCACTTAGTTAAAAGGTAGATGAATAAATCAACAAGGTACGGATATGAACAAATAATTGGTAAGGATTACCCAATCACAAACCAAATATCTACGTGTCGGATTTTGGGTTCCGGCAGACCCTTGAGGTTCGAACACTGGGGTGCGCGCGGAGATCTCTCCCCTACCGATCTACGTCCGATCCTCTCGTGCAAACTAAGATGAAAATGATGAACAACACAAGAGACACGAGGTTTATACTGGTTCGGGCCACCGTTGTGGTGTAATACCCTACTCCAGTGTGTGGCGTGGTGGATTTCCTTTGGGGCTGATGATGGACAGTACAGGGGAAGAACAGCCTCGCGAGGGCTGTTCTTGAGCTGGTGCGGTGTGTTCTACTTAGTCTCTACTGGGTTTCTCTCTCTTTTCCCTTTTTCCCTTCTTCTCCTCTTTCTCTTCCTCGTCCTGCATTTTCCTTTGTGGAGGCTAGCTCTACTTATAGAGGCCCTGGGCCTCTCCCCAAATAATTGAGTGGGAAGGGCGCCAACAATTGGCCATTTTGAAGGGGAACATCTAGTTATCCTGACCAAAGGTGGTCTTCGGCTGCCAAAAGCACTGGTGATGACGCCGTCTTGGGCTCCATGGTGACCTCCGTCCGGCCGTCCGGCTGGTCTTGGTCTCGTTGCACTGGAATGGTAACCTTTGCCTGATGCCTTGGCCTGTGCTTGCCCCCTTTGCACCAAAGGGGAAACAAGGACCCTGCACAGGCCGGCGCCCGCCTGGCCTCGATCGTCCTGGCTTGCGTCATGGGATCCTCGCGAGGTACCCTTGCATTGATCTCTCCTCCTCCTCGTGGGCCTTCCTGAAGAGGCTGTCTTTGAGGAAGCTTCCGGTCGTCCACCCCGCGAGGCTTGGCCCTTCGCGAGGGTCTTGAGCTTGAGTTGATGAAGATGGGTCGTGCTGGGCCCCCACTTGAGCCACGCCGCAGGCCGTAGGCAGGCAAGTCTGGGGACCCCCGTTCCCAGAACGCTGACAGTAGCCCCCGGGCCCAAGGTGCGCACGGGCTTGGCTTAGCAGAGAAGCGAAGGGGCAAGCACGAAGCGCCACAGGCCCTAACAGCCTGTGGCCTTGGGCGCCGCGTGGCGGTTGATTGGGCGTGGGCGTCTGCGCTTCCCCATGACGCCTTGGGAACTGCACGACTGACCAAAGGGGGTGCCCTGGCCAGGCTTACTTGCCTTGCTCTCGTCCGTCTTGCCCTAGATCCCCTTTCTCGCTCTCCTTCCTCTTGCTCCCTAAATCCTCCAGATCCGTCTCAATCCTTCGCATCCAGCATGCCATGGCACCTCGCAAGTCCCCGGCTGATGCTTGGTACTTGCTGGCCCTGGATTCCCCAAACCTGTCGGAGAAGAACCTCGCCCTCACGCGCCTGATGACGGTGGCGCAGGGCATCAAGGGGGCGACCGTGCTCAAGGCCGGCTCCGACCGGCCTGAAGTCAAGGGGAGCACTTTCTATCCGCTCTTCGTGAGCGCCATTGTCGCCGGTCTGGTGCCGCCTTTCTCTGAGTTCTTCTTTGCTGTTCTCCGCCAGTACAACTTACAGGCTCTGCACCTCCACCCCAACTCTGTTCTTCTCCTGGCGATTTTTTCCTACTATTGCGAGGCTCATGTTGGTGTGAAGCCCTTGGTGGCCTTGCTGCGCCACTATTTTCCCTCCAAGTTTCTGGTGTCCAAGTCTCCGCATGTGCGAGCTTCATTGCGTACTCCAATTCCAATGCTATCTCGAAGCCTGGGAAGAGGATCGAAGGCTTCCGGAGCAAATGGGTCATGGTGGACATCGGGTGCCTCCACCCCCGTCTGGTGCTGCCTACGGGGCAGCCCAAGGCCGTCGACGCGTGGTCCCGCGCGGAGCTCGTCGACCCTCGTGCGAAGGCAGTGCTGAAGAGGATGAACGCGAACCTGAGGCCAAGCAACTTGGGGGCGGCGAAGCTGACCGGGGCCTCGCTCCTGAGGGAGTTCCTGGTGCACCGGGTGGCTCCTCTCCAGGAGCACTCGCTCCCGTTGTGGAGGCTCGGGGAAGCGGGAGCCGCCTTGCGCCTAAGCTCGGAGGCCCTGTCCGATGAGGATCTGCTCGCGGCCCTCCATTCCTTGGTTGGGGGAGACGTGACGAGCCCGGTGAGCGCTCCCGTCCCCCTGTTCCTTCGGGATGACTGGGGGCAGGTGGTGAGCGCCATGCCCACCTTTAACGGTGAGGGGCTGGTGCCCGCGGCAGCTCCCGAGGATCTTGCGGCACTGGCGATGGTGAACGTGTCCTCTGGAAACTCCAGCAAGAGTGAGGAGGAAGAAGAAGCGGAGGAGGAAGAGTCTGTCTTCGAGGCGACTGGCGAAGAGTCGGGGGAGTCCTTGCCTCGGCTCAGGTCTCGGGCCCTCCTCTCCATGCCGGATGATGACAATGCTGACACAGGGCGAGGAGGGGAGGACTCTCCCTTGGTCAGAAGGAAGGGCAGGTCGGGGCTGGTTCCACCAGGGCCGGTTCTGACCCCTGGGCGGTCTGAAACCAGCCCCAGCCCTCCCGACGTGGCTTCTGCTTCCGAGCCTTCTGAAGCTGACCCGAGCCGCAGGCTCTCGGGCTTCAAGTTCGGCCGGAGGTTACTTGGGTTAGTGAGCAACGACCAGTTAGTGCCCGATTCCTGCTTTGCTTGATTTCTGCCGCCGAGGCTTGACGTCCATGCTCTCTTGTTAGGCCGGCGACTGCGGCAAAGAGGTTGAGGGGGGCTTCTGCAGCCCCGCTTGGGGCCAGTCCTTCTGCCGGGGCGGTGCCTTCGTCCGCTGGGGAGGAAGACGGCGCGGCTCGCGCCTCTCTGGTCCGATCGCTCTCGCGAGGCCGACTGGGACGCCTCGGCGAGGAGCCAGCCCCCGTCGCCCCGCTGACTCTAGAGTCGACTGCGCCCGATGCTGCAGTCGGGCGGCCAAGGCCCAGGGCGTTCCTTCCCGCCAAACCGTGATCACGCCACCATCTTCTTCACCTGCTCCGCCAGTTCCCGCTTCTTCTGCTTCCTCTGCCGCCGTCCTGGACCAAGTCGCCAGCGAACTGAGCCAGCTATGGGAGGATCTCCTGAGCACGGACCCTCGCCTGGCGGCCGGGCTCCTGGAGCTAGCTTCTGGCTGGGCCTGCTCCGCTGCCTTCGTCCGAGCAGCATTGAGCCAGGCGGTGGCGGCCTCTGATGGGGAGGAGCAGGCCGCTAACCAAGCCAAGGCCACCCGCGACGCTGCCCTAAGCGATGCTGCGGCTGCCAAGGCTCGCTGCAAGGAGCTGGAGGTCGAGCTGCAAGGCTTGCGTGACGAGCTCGCCAAGGAGGCCCATGGACGCCAGGAGAGAGAGAAGGAGATGAAGTCTTGGGAGGCCGCCGTCAAGGACCGGGGCGCCAAGCTCGATGACCGCCACGGCGAACTGGAGACGCTGAAGCGGTCGCTGCAGGCGAAGAGGGCCGAGCTGGACGCCAAGGCAAAGGTTCTGGCGGAGGATCAAGTGGCCTTCGCGAAGATGGAGAAGAAGGCTCGTGCCGCGTTGGAGACACTTTACGAGAGCGGCCTGGAGGAGCCGTTGGCTTGCGCGGAGGAAGGCCCCGCCAAGCTGCTTCCCTCCCTGGTCCGTGCGCTTGAAGATGTCGTAGACGGCCTTGGTCCCACGGCCGAGGTTGTGGCGCATGCCCTGTCTTCCGTGGCGCTGACGCGTGTCCTCAGGCAAGTCTACCTGCGCGACCCCAACGTCGATCTTGACGGCCTGCTGGATCCCGTGAGGGGCGACCTTGCCATTGCTGCCGCTGATGCCATGAAAGGCCGACCTGAAGCTTTGCTAGGGAGGTTCCGCACCTTCAGCATCTTGCCCGGGCGCGGCACCACCAGCTCTGCGGCCTCAGGAGGCGGCGCCGCTGGAGAGTGATCCTTGCGCGGCTTCTGTCCTGTTTTTATTCCTCCAACATGCACCATGCCTCGCGGAGGCATTTGAACTTGTGTTTGCATTGTGGAACAATCTTATGGCTTGTAATATTTGCTTTGAATTTCCTGGAATTTGCATTTTCCTCTCCTACTTGCTTACGCTCTACGTCGGCAGGGCACGGCCCTGCGCGTACCTCACCCAGCGTTAGCCCCGACCGGAAACCAAGGAAGGGACTAAGGAGTGAGGGGATACATGGCAAGTTAGGCTCCTGAGTCGCGATGCTCAGGAGTCCCCCTTGACGCGCGAGCAACAAGTAGGGAAGGGGGGAGCAAGGAGTAGATTGATCGTTCTACGTCGGCAGGGCCCGGCCCCACACGTACCTCACCCAGCATTAGCCCCGACCGGAAACCAAGGACGGGACTAAAGAGTGAGGGGCGACCTGGCAAGTTAGGCTCCTGAGTCGCGATCCTCAGGAGTCCCCCTTGACGCGCGAACGGGTTTCGTACCTTGGCTCCGCTCGGGGAGTGGCGCGCGACGACCAAGTCCAAGGGACCTGGCTGGGTGGCGTGTGCTCGGCCGAGGCCCGGGCGTAGCCCCCATGTCCAGCCCCCTCGTGCAGCACTCCCGAGGGGAGGCGTTGCGATGGTGCCGGACATTGAGCTCTGGGCTCCCTGAGGTTGGTACGGGCATGGGCCATCCTCAGTTGTTTATCACCAGCGCGGAGCATAGCGCTTCCGTATGTGTATGGGCATAGCCGCTCCTCAGCAGTGTTGTCCGCCAGCGCGGAGCATGGTGCTTCCACTGGTGCGTGGGAGGGGCTCCCCTCCGGGAGGAGCCCCCGGGGCATGTACAGCCCCGCCCTGACACATGGCCGGCACAGTAGGGCTAGGAGAGGTGCATCTGGGCACCCGTGAGCCAGCGCGGGACTCACGAGGCCCTAACTCGAGGCGGGTTGCGCCTGGCTCTGGGCCTTTATCAATTGGTGTGTTCCTCCAGGGTTGTTAGAATGCAAATGCTCTACGTCCTCAGGTCCCGGCCCTCGAGCGAGCTCAGCCGCCGCTGGTATGACAGGTCGCGATGCCGTGGGTCAAGGCCAGGGGGTGAGGGCTGGAGAGCCAGTAAGAGCCCATGAGTCGCGATGCTCAGGCGCCCCCCCTTTTAACGTGCAAGCTCTTTGCATGACGACAAGCAATAGGTGATAATTATGGGAATTGGATTAAGCGTGAAAGGAAAACTTCATCCTAAGGCAAGCGCAGGTAAAAGCGACCGCCGTTGGGTCGGGCCCAAGGGGCATGGGGATGATGCAGCCCGAAGGGCGCCCCCAACAAGGTAAGTAAAGAGCATAAACAAAATGGATACACGCCGCGGGGACGGACCCACGCGGCCTGGGAATGGTGTAGCCCTATGGGCGCTCCCAGATGAAGGTAGAACTCTGAAAGATGTCACCTAGTTCTGTTGAAGATGGAGTGATGCTGAGGAAGTGAGCGATGCGCGGTGAGGACGTCGGCCCTCATGAGCCCCCAGGCCCAGGGGCCTCGGGAGGCTCCGGTGGCACGTGCAGGTCATCGGGGACCATCGCCACCTCCGCCAGGACTGCGCGATGCCTCCAGAATGCTCCTCAACAGGCGCTGATGTGCGGCGACCACGCTCGGCAGGCCGAAGGGCATGCGAACGTAGCTGTGTGGTGGTCCCTCGCAGCATCCTACGGCCGAAGGCCATAGGCGCTCGTGAGACGCAGCTCGGTTGAGCCCTGGTACGTCGACGCAGACGCGCAGTCCTCCATCCTCGCCTGGATGCGGGGCCATGGCAGGTAAGCGGCGGCTGCCACGCATGACTCTGGACTCTTGTAGCTCATGGGTGTTCCATGCAATGAACTCCTGAGGGTTTGGTCTCCTTTGACTTGTACCTTCCTGAGGGAAGCGTGCTTGAAAGCACCCCTCCAAGTGGTGCCCGAGCGCCTCCCCCGCGACCATGGCAAGGTCGGCGGCTCTCCAAGAGAGAGCCCATGAGCCCTGCCTGAGGAGGGCGCCAGGCGCGCCTTCCTATGCGCGAGAGGGTGGCGCTCCCTGATCGGGCGCGAATCCTGACGCAATACCTCCGGAGGTGCCTGCCTCCTTGTGGCTCGAGCTAGGTGAGGCCTTCTTCTTCTTGACGGTCGCCTCGGGAGGCCTCCCACTCCTGCGATCTGGGTCTTCGATTGTTGTGGCTTGGAACGCACGCTCGAGCGAGCACACTACGTCCCTTTCTTCACAGGGTACAGTGATGACTCCACCGCTTCCTGGCATCTTGAGGACATTGTAACCAAGGTGAGTCACTGCCATAAACTTGGCTAGGGCTGGGTACCCGATGATGGCGTTGTACGGCAGGCGGATGTGAGCGATGTCGAAGTTGATGAGCTCGGTGCGGTAGTTGTTGCTTTGCCCAAAGGTGACCGGAAGGCGAACCTGCCCAATCGGAATAGTGGAACCATCAGTGACTCCTGAGAAAGGCTTGGTCGGCTAAAGCTGGTCGTACGGCACTTGGAGATTGTCGAACGTCTCGACGGACAGGACGTTGAGTCCTGCCCCGCCATCGATGAGGGTCCTGGTGACTTGCACGTTGCTGATAACTGGGGAGCAAAGCATCGGGAGGGTTCCGGCCGTTGCCGCGCACTTGAGATGGTCTGCGGAACTGAACGTGATTGCACATGTATACCACCTGAGAGGGCGCGTGGCCTCAAGCTTGGGAAGGACTGCATTCACCTCGCGAGCAAACTGCTTGAAGATGTGCTGTGAGGCTGGGGCCTGGGCGCCACCCAGGATGCAAGCAATTTCACGCGGCTCTTGGAAGCCCCTAGCCCCATCGTCTTGGTGTTGGTCTTCGTTCCTCCTTGGTGGAGGCGGCAGAGGAGGGAGGCCTGCGTTGCCATGGGGGCGGTCCTCACGAGGCTGGTCCCTCCAGCCTCCCTCGCGAGGCTGGTCCTGCCAGCAGTCCTCGTGAGCGCGGTCACGCCATCCCTGGCGAAGGCCACGGTCTTCCCATCGCCCGCCGCCTCTTCCTCCTCCTCGGCCATAGCCCCTGTCGTTGCGCTCTGGGCATCGGCCGATTCGCCCATCTCGCACGGCTATGAGCTCCTGACATTCGTTGGTGTTGTGGGTGTGGAGGTCGTGGTACATGCAGTACCGTCCGCCTTTGGATGACTCAGGCTGATCCCTGCCTCGCTTGGTGTCCGGTTCCACTGCTAGCACGACAGCCCCCTTGCGCTTCACGGCAGCTCAGGAGGGAGAGACGCCCTTCCTCAGCCCTGGCGCACTTGGTCGCCAAATTGAACAGCTCGAGGGATGTGCACAAGTGTTCATGGATTGCTAGCTCTTCCTTCATCTTGACGTCGCGCACGCCATCGGAGAAGGCTGAGATGATAGCTTCTTCAGTCACCTTGGGGATCTTGAGGCGAGCGTAGTTGAAGCGCTGGATGTACTTCTGCAGGGTTTCTCCTGGCTGTTGCTTAATGCGGCGTAGGTCGCTCACGACCGGGGGCCGGTCGCGAGTACCCTGGAAGTTGGCGATGAAGCGTGTGCGCATCTTGCTCCAGGAGGAGATCATGCCGGGAGCCAGGTTCAGGAGCCAGGTGCAGGCGCTGTCCTTGAGTGCCATGGGGAACCAATTCGCCATGACCTTCTCGTCTCTGTTGGCGGCTACGATGCCCAGCTTGTAGAGCTGCAGGAACTCCGCGGGGTCCGCTGTGCCATCGTAGCAGGGAGGGAGGTCCGGCTTGAACTTGCCTGGCCGTGTGACGGCACGCAGCTCGGGGGTGAAGGTGACGCAGCCAGCCGTGGCCACCGGCGCACTTTGCTGGTGCTGGACTCGTCCTTGCGGGTCACCATGCGCCGCCACTGGGAGCAGCGTGGGGTCTTGACGTGCAGGCGCTGGGGCGCGATCTCGGTGCGCCGGCGCTGGGAGCGCGCGAGCACCTTCCCGGGGACGTGGGATCTCTTGGCAGCTCCCTTCTTGCTGCACAGGCGCCGGACATGGAGGGTCTCGCCCTCGGGCTGCGCGCCTTGGAGCCAAGGCACCTTCTTGGGGAGGAGGTGGCGGAGGCGCCTCCTGATCCTTGCTCCCTACGCGGGACGGAGGGCGAGGCAGCGAGAGGGACTGCAAGGGGGAGCCCCCTACGGCACTAACGAGCTCGGTGATGCAGGCAGCCAGTCCTTGTAGAGGTCGTCGACGGGGCGATAGTGCAGGAGCTCCCGCGCCAAGAGGAGTGAGGTGTGCGCATCCATGGGTGCGCGACGGGTGTAGGACAACGAGCCAGCTGGAGTCAGCGGCGGGGTGGCGGTGCGGCCATCCCGCCGCACCGAAGGATGCTGGGACGAGGCCTGCTGCTCGTTCCCCGCTGGGCTGGTGGCGGCGTTGGCGGCGGGCGACGGGGAACGACGAGGGGGGTCGCCGACGGGCGCCGTCTGGGCGACGCGAGTGGCGCAAGCAGCCCGGCGCTCGGTGCAAGCCCGACGAGCGTCAGCCATGGACACGACGGAAGATCACACGCGAACAGAGGATGAAAGATTCTGGTGCACCCCTACCTGGCGCGCCAAATGTCGGATTTCGGGTTTCTGCAGACCCTTGAGGTTCGAACACTGGGGTGCGCATGGAGATCTCTCCCCTACCGATCTACGTCCGATCCTCTCGTGCGAACTAAGATGAAAATGATGAACAACACAAGAGACACGAGGTTTATACTGGTTCGGGCCACCGTTGTGGTGTATTCCCCTACTCCAGTGCGTGGCGTGGTGGATTGCCTCTGGGGCTGATGATGGACAGTACAGGGGAAGTACAGCCTTGCGAGGGGTGTTCTTGAGCTGGTGCGGTGTGTTCTACTTAGTCTCTACTGGGTTTCTCTCTCTTTTCCCTTTTTTCCCTTCTTCTCCTCTTTCTCTTCCTCGTCCTGCCTTTTCCTTTGTGGAGGCTAGCTCTACTTACAGAGACCCTGGGCCTCTCCCCGAATAATTGAGCGGGAAGGGCGCCAACAATTTGCCATTTTGAAGCGGAACATCT
>NC_053028.1:147430023-147579600 GCF_003073215.2 Triticum urartu | reverse complement strand
ATTAGACGGAACGGCGGTTTCGAGACGAAACTCCAGGCGCTTGAATCACCTGATTCCGATAAACGAGCGAGAAGAAAGACTAGAACGAAGATCGGATCTGAGATCGCGATCGCGGAAAAGACGCGGAACAAAACCGACGAGAAAGAAAACGAAGAGCGGTTAAACGAATGGACGTCGTTAACCGGGAAATAATCGGTGATCACGTTCGTTGAGACGAACGGTCCGAAAGAAGAACGAAAACCGATCTAGGGTTTTCGAAAAAGAAACCGAAAAAGAAACGGAAAACCGATCTAGGGTTTTGGAAGAAAACCGAAACAAAACCGGAAGAAAAAGAAAAGAAATGGGACAGTTCTTTTAAGAAAAAACGAACCGAGGCGAGGGGTTGCGCGGCTACCTCCGGCGAGGTTCCGACGAGGGCTCCGGCGGCGGCGGGGCAAGGGCGGCGGCGGCGGCGCTAGGCGGTGGCGGCAGCAGCTAGAGGCGGCGGCGGCTATAGGCGGCGGCTATAGGCGGCGGTGGCTTGGGGAGGAGAGGGGGGGTGTTGGGTATTTATAGTAGGAGGGGGGGGTTTGCTTGGGGGAGGGGGCAAGCAAAAGTGGGGGGCCGGCCTAGAGTCCTACTAGGACTCGGCCTAGGGGGCGGCGCAAGGCAGGCGGCGGGGCTGGCGCTGGCGCGCAGGGCGGCTGGCGGCTGGGCCGGCCGGCTGGGCCCTTGGCCTAGGCGGGGCGCTGCTCTTCTTTTTTTTATATCTGTTACGCGCGCAGAAAAACAAAAGAAAGAAAATCTAAACGAACTCCAAAATCTCTAAAGTAAATTTTCCCCGACTCCTAAAAATGAGCCGAACAAAATGAACTTTACTCCGGACCTAGAATGCAATTTTTGAAAACACGCATTTTTCCCTATCCAAAGAAAAAGCAAAAAAACTCCGGCAAAACCAAAATTTGATTTATTCATTAAATCTTCATTTTTCCTAAATTTGGGAAAGTCATATTATTCCCTCTCTTATATTTTTGGATATTGGAAAAATAATTGAAGATGAAATAAATAAATCAAATGATCCTCTTTTCAAAATTTGAGAGAACTCAAATATGCAAATAACGAAATCTCCAACTCTCTCCGAAGGTCCTTGAGTTGCGTGAAATTTCTAGGATCAACCCAAATGCAAGAAAATATGCTATGCATGATGATCTAGTGTATAACATTCCAAATTGCAAATTTGGGATGTTACACCTGAACCTGGGTAAAACATCGTGTCCCCTGCCTCCTGTTACCATCCGCCTTAGACGCACAGTTCGGGACCCCCTACCCGAGATTCGCCGGTTTTTACACCGACATTGATGCTTTCATTGAGAGTTCCTCTGTGTCGTCGCCGTTAGGCTTGATGGCTCCTTCGATCGTCGGTAGCGATGCAGTCCAGGGTGAGACTTTTCTCCCCGGATAATCTTTGTATTCGGCGGCTTCGCAGTGCGGGCCAACTCGCTTGGCCATCTGGAGCAGATCGAGAGTTACGCCCCTGGCCACCAGGTCAGGTTTGGAAGCTTAATCTACACGGCCGACATCCGCGGAGACTCGATCTTCGACGGATTCGAGCCCCTGCCGAGTGCGCCGCACGGTCACGATGAGCATGATTTAGCTCTACCATCGGATAGTGTTCAGGAGACCGCACCGGCAACCGCTCCGACCCTCAATTCAGAGCCCAGTGCGCCATCCATGGGCGGGTGGATCGACCTCGTCACGGAGGCCGTATTCTCAGTGGCGATCGAGCCGAATATCGACCTTACCCTTCACAGGAGCCGCGATGCTGAACTATCGGATTCTTCCCCGACCACGGACTCCGAACCGCCTGCGCCCATGCCTATAAAATCTGATTGGGCGCCGATCATGGAGTTCACCTCCGCGGATATCTTTCAGCACTCGCCCTTCGGCGACATACTAAACTCATTAAGCTCTCTGTCCCTGTCAGGAGAGTCCTGACCGAACTATGTCCGGCAGGATTGGGATGCGGATGACGAAGAAATTCGCCGCCCACCCACCACCCACTTAGTAGCCACTATCAACGATTTGACCGACATGCTCGACTTCGACTCCGAAGACATCGATGGTATGGACGACGATGCAGGAGACGAACAGGAACCACTGCCCACAGGGCACTGGACGCCCACTTCATCATGTGATGTATACATGGTGGACGCACCGAAAGAAAACAACGACGAAGAGCGGAAGGACGCATCGAAGGATTGTTCCCTCGAGAAGCAGTAAAAGCGGCGGCGTAAGCGCCGCTCCACATCCCGCCTCGGCAGAAATAGTGATCATATAAACCCAGCGATAGATCAAGGTGAGCCAACGGACGACAAACATGGCATTGAACCATCGTCTGACCACGGCAACACGGAGAATCAAACCGAACAACTCGACTCCGTCGAAGATAACAGTCCGGATAACATCACACCAGACAGATACCCGGAGCAACAGAACACCCATAAACGGCTTGTTGCCATTGCGAGGAGTCTGAAAAAGCAGAAGCAAAGGCTCAGGGCTGCACAAGACACACTCAGAATCAGATGGAGTGAAGTACTCAACACTGAAGCGAAGTACGGCGTTAATCGCCACACCAAGAGCTACCCGAAGCGAAAGTTGCTACCTGAATTCGATGAGGAGGCCTTAGATCCCCCGCAATCAAAAAACAAAACGGCCATCCGGTCGGATAGACGACCTCGTGGCCAACATAAAGCGGCAAACGACGCCACACATAAGCCAATACGCGATCCACGTGAGGACTTGCATCAATAGTACGGCGCAACCAGATCCATCTACGGGCCACGCAAGCGTGCTCCAGCATGCAATGCAACACAACAAACATCCCAATACCACGGCACACCAAAATACAGGGGTGCCACACACCCCCTATGTTTCACCGATGAGGTGCCGGACCATGAATTTCCAGAGGGATTCAAACCCGTAAACATAGAGGCGTACGATGGAACGACAGACCCTGGGGTCTGGATTGAGGATTACATCCTCCATATCCATATGGCTTGAGGAGACGATCTCCACGCCATCAAGTACTTACCCCTCAAGCTCAAAGGGCTAGCTCGGCACTGGCTTAAAAGCCTCCCCGAAAACTCCATTGGAAGCTAGGAAGATCTCGAAGATGCTTTTCGGGCAAATTTTCAAGGGACCTTTGTCCGACCTCCGCATGCAGACGATTTAAGTCATATAACCCAATAGCCCGGAGAGTCAGCCCGAAAGCTTTCGAACAGGTTCCTCACTAAAAAGAACCAAATAGTTGACTGCCCGGACGCTGAAGCCTTAGCAGCTTTTAAGCACAGCGTTCGAGACGAATGGCTTGCCAGACACCTCGGCCAAGAAAAGCCGAGAACAATGGCAGCATTAACAAGCCTCATGACCTGCTTTTGCGCGGGCGAGGATAGCTGGTTAGCCCAATGCAGCACCAGCGACCTAAGTACATCCGAAGTCAGGGACGAAAACGGGAAACCATGGCGTAGCAAAAACAATCGCCAGAATAAAGAAGACAACCCGAAGAGCACGGCGGTAAACGCCGGATTCAGAAGCTCTCAGCCAGGTCAGCAAAAGCTACCCTCCGAAGGCAACAGAGACGAACTGTCCAGCCTAAACAAGATTCTGGATAAAATATGTCAGATCCACAGCACCCCCGATAAACCTGCAAACCATACCCATAGAGAATGTTCGGTCTTCAAGCAGTCCGGCGAGCTCAATGACGAACACAAGGGGCAGGATACACCAAGCGAAGACAAGGACGGGCCTCACAAGCAAAGCACGGGGGAACAGGAGACATTGCCAGCAGAAGTCAAAACAGTAAACGTGTTACACGTGACAAAGGGGAGAAACAAAGCGGCACTCCTAGAGACACATGCCCCAGGGCCTATCACCGCGGAGTTCTGCCACTGGTCGTCCCAACCAATCACCTTTGACCATCGGGATTACTCGGCAAGTATCCAACGTGCAGGATGGGCTGCCTTGGTGTTAGACCCGATAATAGATGGATACCACTTCACACGAGTCCTGATGGATGGCGGCAGTAGTTTAAGCCTGATACATCAGGACACAGTCCGCAAAATGGGGATAGACCCAATAAAAATTAGCCATAGCAATACTACCTTTAAAGGAGTAACGCCAGGCCCAAAAGCCCATTGCATGGGCTCCCTGATACTAGAGGTTATATTCGGCTTTCCCGATAACTTCCGCAGCAAAAATTTAACTTTCCACATTGCTCCGTTCCAAAGCGGCTATCAAGCACTACTCGGACGCGAAGCTTTCGCTCGCTTTAAGGCAATACCGCATTACGCTTCTCTCATGCTTAAGATGCCCGGTCCACATGGCATCATTACAGTAAACGGAAATATTGAGCGCTCCTTGCGCACGGAAGACCGTGCGGCTGCCTTGTCAGTCGCACACTAAACGGCCTCACCAACTAAAGCATCTGACAGGTCGTTAAGACCATGGACACAGTTGGACGAGTTCGGTGTAGCTATATGTAATTGATACAGGTTTGATGGCTATACCCTACTACAATACAAGGGGCTCAACGCGCGCAAACAAGTGGCAATTAGGCTCAAGTTTACTCATTTTGAACTATATATTGCTTATTTAGTATAACTTACCTTTTGCACGACAACTTTTCAATTAAGTTCCTCTCTTTTTCAAATGACCATCGTGCTACACCCGTCCAGAATACGGCACAACGGAGACACAGGCGCAGACCTGCGTAAACCTTTTTTACTGTCTCTTGTTGATACACATCCCTCGGATTCTCAATACAATTGAGAAGGATGCTGACGTATTGGCATGTGGCCACGTCAGAATATTGCACGTACCTGGACACCAAGGGCTTATTACAAAGGGCACTATTTAGGCCCGGTTTAGATCATAAAGACCGAATACCTTAGGGAGTGTTCGGCGTCGCGAGTTTGGCCTTATATGCATCAGCTCCAAATCATGTCTTTGGTCAAATGTTGGGTTTGCCCGGCTCCTGTGTTTTGCTGTCTTACGTTCCGCTCTATCGGCTAAGGCGGCACCAGGAGAACTACTGCGATTGTGCCCTGGTTCATCCGGGCGAGCACCTCAGTAGAGAAAGCCGAAAACTGACTGTCATGATATAGCGTGAGACTGGTCAACCACTCGATGACCTAGCGGAATCTTCGGGATTCCTCCGCCTTAACGAAGGGCCGTTTCCCGGCTAGGCATGTACGCACCCCGAATCCAAATGAGCGCGGAGCCACCAGGGCCTATATAGTAGCCCCACTGTCAAACTCCTCTGGCTAAGTGAAAGTGTTAAAGCATTATAGTCCGGTTGCCTAGTTCGCTGCGCTATCACCTCCTTAATGGACCAAGACGTTGGATCAAGTGTGAACATGCGTCTTCTGCAAACACCCCCGCATTATATGCGTGGGGGTTGAAGCCGACGACTGCCATCTTTCAGGTTATATATCTATATACATGAACGGCCGCACAGGAGGCATCATAATACTTTCGGGCAAAAGTATAAATACAGCCTTGTTAAATTCAATAAAACATTGTTTTTACAATGGGAATACATGTCACTCAAACATAATATTCTTCGAGCACTGAGCCTCTATCGAACGAGCGGCTTCAAGAACTTCTTCAAAGTAGTGCTCGGTAGCCACTCGGCCTATGGCCGAACCCTGTGCCGCAACAGTGGTGGCATCCATCTCCGCCCAGTATGTTTTGCCACGAGCAAGGGCCATCCGCGAGCCTTCTATGCACGCAGATCACTTTACAACATCGATGCGTGGCACAATGCCAAGGAATTGTTGCACTAAGCTAAAGTAGCTATTCGGCCTTGGCCCTCCTGGCCACTAATGATCCACAACGGACCTCATGGCCAGTCCGGATAATCTATGGAGCTCGGCCCAACTGGTCAATCGCTCATTCAGCAGCAACGGACGGACTTGAGCGTGAAACTGTGACCAGAATAGCTTTTCCACTTCGGGACCTTTCTGATCCTTGAAGTACTCGGCTGCATCAGCAGCACTTGCAGCAAAATCCATGTACGCGTCCGCAGAACTCCATCGCCGGTCCGGAGGAGCATACTTCGGATCTCCGAACTTAGTCCGCAACAAGAAGGGCTTCCCAGACACAATATCTGCAGCTTGATTCAGCTTCTCCTTCATCGCTCTAATTTTGGAGCGGGCTTCCTTGGCAGCCACCCGGGCCTTCTCCAGGTCCGTCGCCTTCGCCCAGTTTTCCTCTTCAAGAATCCGGTAACGGTCAGCAGCATCTTTTAACTCCACGGCCATCTTGGCAATTTTTTCTTTGCTCTCGCAATGTGCGGCCTGTTTGGCCCTTAACTCTTTGGCCGCTTGCAAAGCGGCCGCATTGCTACTCCTTGCTTGCTCCTTCGCTTGGGCAAGCTCCGCCCGAAGGGTCTTCACGGTGGCTGCTCCATCTGCAGTCATAACATATTAAAGATACTGGCATCATGCTGCTCTTATTATGTGACGATCACCAGAAAGGCCACTCACCCTGTGCCTCGTCAAGCCGCTAGTTGACAAGCACGATGTCGGCATCTGCCGCATCCAGCTGCCGCTTTAGTTCGGCATACCCATCAGTCCGGCTAGCCACTGGAGCTTCCACCACCTGCACATAAAGGCAGTCTGGTTATTACCTGGGACTATGATCCTCTGTTTGCCGCTGTTTTCGACAACAACCAGAGTCTCAGGGGCTACTATCTACATAGGGCACATCTAAAAATGTGCGGTACCATTAAAAATGTACATCATTTCACGTACCTCAAAACCTGTCAGTAGACTCATAAACGCTTCATGCAACCCACTTTCGGTGGACGAAATCCATTCAATCACCGTACCCATCAATGTGCGGTGCTCTTCTGAGATAACCGCATGCTCCAGCAGACCCCTCAGTACGTCCAACCACACACCAGACGGTGCCGGACTCTTTTGATGACCCTCTTCGAGAGCCGGATGCTGAGGACTTTGGGTGGCCATAATATTACCTTCTGGCCTTGCTGGATCCAGAGAAACCCTCCGCGAAGACACCTCGGGGTCGCCCGCTTCGTAAGGTGTGGCAGGGGGAGGCGTTTCGCTCTCCATCATCTCCGGAAGAAGATCCCCCGAAGACGAGCTCTGCTAAGAAGGGCTAAGATCCGAACTGCAAGATAAATGCTTCGATTATTTTCCTCAGAAGTAGAGTAAGATATTTTCATTATTAACTACCCCTTTTACTTACAGCTCGGGGGAGGGCTGGTCCCCTTGAGGGCATAGTACGGCCAGGGTATCCCCCAGGGCAGGACCCTCCGACGGAGATTTCTTCCCTCGTTTGGAGACCATTGTCTCCGGGTCCGCAGAGGCGGTTCTCTTCCTTCCTTGGGGAGAGGAAGTTTCAGTCCCTTCTCTCCGGCTAATCTCCTTCGTGGAGATGCTAGCCTCGTTATTCCCCCCTTCATCTTCCTTGGAGGGCACTAGGCAGGGTGCTGGCTCGAGCATCTTTTCCAGCACCGGATTGTCCAAGCCTTCAGGAAGGGGGGCCGAACACCGGATCATCTTCGCCTTTGTTATCCAGTCCTGGTCAAAGAGCGATTCTTCAGAATGATGTCATGATAAATAAAAGGATAGTGTGTTCGGCCATGGGATTACTTACTTGGGCAGCGGGGCGGTTGCAGCTCAGGCCCATGTCCTCGGTAGTGTCCGGACACTCTATTCGGGGTCCGAAGAACGATTTGTACATCTCCTCTTGCGTCATGCCGAGGAAATTCTGAATAGTGTGCGGTCCTTCCGGGTTGAATTCCCACATGCGGAGGGGCCGGCGTTTGCAAGGCTGGATTCGACGAACCAACATAACTTGCATTACCATAACCAGACTGAAATCTCCCTCGAAGAGATCTCGGATACGACTCTGCAATATTGGCACGTCCTTGGCTGGACCCTAGCTCAGCCCCCTGCTGATCCATGACATCAGTTGTGGTGGGGGGCCCGAGCGAAATATGGGGGCAGCTACCCACTTGGCACTTCGAGGAGCTGTGACATAGAACCACTCTCGTTGCCACAATCTGGACACCTCTAGAAAGGAACCCTTTGGCCACGGAGCGTCAGCAATTTTGCTTATTAAAGCACCTCCGCACGCTGCGTACTGCCCCTCGACCATCTTCGGCTTCACATCAAAGGTCTTGAGCCACAGGCCGAAGTGAGGGGTAATGCGGAGGAAGGCCTCACAAACGACGATAAATGACGAGATGTGAAGGAGGGAATCCAGGGCCAAATCGTGAAAATCCAGCCCGTAATAGAACATAAGACCCCTAACAAAGGGATCCAGAGCGAGGCCTAGTCCTCGGAGGAAGTGGGAGACGAACACAACGCTCTCGTTGGGTTCGGGAGTAGGGACGACCTTCCCTCCGGCGGGCAGCCTATGTGAAATTTCGGCAGTCAAATATCTGGCCTCCCTCAACTTCTTGATGTCCTCTTCCGTGATGGAGGAAGGCATCCACCGGCCTTGGAGGCTGGATCCGGACATGATTGAAGGTCCGAAGCACCTGACCTGGGCTTTGGGTGTTAGAACTCAAGGCGGGGGAAGTATTCGATTGAGCACGGGAGGGAAAAAAGTAAAAGCCTTGTCCCTTTATAAAGAGGGTGAATATCAAGCGTCCTCCTCGTGGCCGTTTGGGACTTGCCTAAGATCTAGGAGTCCTAGGCACGGTTGGGTTACCCACGTCCGTATTAATGAGAATCCCGTAATAAAGAGAACATGATCTCTGCTTTGACAAGACATGTCAAGAAACCGCCTCGCGTTATGTGCGGGGCTGGTTAAAGAAAAACGGTTCGAATAATTACCGGGCCATGGCATGATGTCATGCTGCCAAAACGTGTCAGCAGATTAGATTTGTGGAAATATTATTCTCTCTACGGTGGTATGTGGAGCTTATTTTGCAAGGTCGGACACTATCCTTGTATTCAAACTCTTCTGTGGTGTATTCGGAGGAGGAACCCGCCTTGCAATGCCAAAGACAACACTGTGCGCCGGACTCATCGTCATTGAAGCCTAGTTCAGGGGCTACTGAGGGAGTCCTAGATTAGGGGGTCTCCGGACAGCCGGACTATATCCTTTGGCTGGACTATTGGACTATGAAGATACGAGATTGAAGACTTCGTCCCGTGTCCGGATGGGACTCTACTTGGCGTGGAAGGCAAGCTAGGAAATACGGATATGTATATCTCCTCCTTTGTAATCGACCATGTGTAACCCTAACCTCCTCCGGTGTCTATATAAACCGGAGGGTTTTAGTCTGTAGGACAACAGGCAATCATACCATAGGCTAGCTTCTAGGGTTTAGTCTCTCTGATCTCATGGTAGATCAACTCTTGTACTACTCATATTATCAAGAATAATCAAGCAGGACGTAGTGTTTTACCTCCATCAAGAGGGCGCGAACCTGGGTAAAACATCATGTCCCCTGCCTCCTGTTACCATCCGCCTTAGACGCACAGTTCGGGACCCCCTACCCGAGATCCGCCGGTTTTGACACCGACACCTTTCCTTAACGGAAATTGGAATCTAATGTTTCCTTCCTTCATATCAATAATTGCACCAATCGTTCTAAGGAAAGGTCTACCAAGAATAATAGGACATGTAGCATTGCAATCTATATCAAGAACAATAAAATCTACGGGCACATAGTTCCTATTTGCAAAAATAAGAACATCATTAATTCTTCCCATAGGTTTCTTAATAGTGCAACCCGCAGGGTGTAAGTTTAAAGAGCAATCATCAAATTCGCAGAAACCTAACAAATCACACAAAGTTTTTGGAATCGTGGAAACACTAGCACCCAAATCACACAAAGCATAGCATTCATGGTCTTTAATTTTAATTGTACGTTCGCACTCATCATAGAGTTTTCTAGGGATAGAAACTTCCAACTCAAGTTTTTCTTCATAAGATTGCATCAAAGCATCAACGATATGTTTAGTAAAAGCTTTATTTTGACTATAAGCATGAGGAGAATTTAGCACGGTTTGTAAAAAGGAAATACAATCTATCAAAGCGAAATTATCATAATTAAATTCCTTGAAATCCAAGATAGTGGGTTCATTGATATCTAAAATTTTGACCTCCTCGATCCCACTTTTACCAAATTTAGCATCAAGATCTAAAAACTCCGAATTTTTGGAACACCTTCTAGGTAAAGGTGGTTCATCTCCAGTCCAATTATTATCAAGATTCATATTGCAAAAAAAGATTTAATAGGGGACACATCAATAACTTTTAGATCTTCATCTTTATTCTCACAAAAACTAGAAGAACACGCTTTCACAAAGAAATCTTTCTTAGCCCGCATCCTAGCGGTTCTTTCTTTGCACTCATCAATGGAAATTCTCACAGCTTTGAGAGACTCATTGATGTCATGTGATGTCTACTACACAACCTTCTTCTTGTAGACGTTGTTGGGCCTCCAAGTGCAGAGGTTTGTAGGACAGTAGCAAATTTCCCTCAAGTGGATGACCTAAGGTTTATCAATCCGTAGGAGGCGTAGGATGAAGATGGTCTCTCTCAAGCAACCCTGCAACCAAATAACAAAGAGTCTCTTGTGTCCCCAACACACCCAATACAATGGTAAATTGTATAGGTGCACTATTTCGGCGAAGAGATGGTGAAACAAGTGGTATATGGATAGTAGATAAAGGTATTTGTAAGCAGAAATTATAAAAACAGCAAGGTAACTAATGATAAAAGTGAGCGTAAACGGTATTGCAATGCTAGGAAACAAGGCCTAGGGTTCATACTTTCACTACTGCAAGTCCTCTCAACAATAATAACATAATTGGATCACATAACTATCCCTCAACATGCAACAAAGAGTCACTCCAAAGTCACTAATAGCGGAGAATGAACGAAGAGATTATGGTAGGGTACGAGACCACCTCAAAGTTATTCTTTCCAATCAATCCGTTGGGCTATTCCTATAAGTGTCACAAACAGCCTTAGAGTTCGTACTAGAATAACACCTTAAGACACAAATCAACCAAAACCCTAATGTCACCTAGATACTCCAATGTCACCTCAAGTATCCGTGGGTATGATTATACGACATGCATCACACAATCTCAGATTCATCTATTCAACCAACACAAAAGACCTCAAAGAGTGCCCCAAAGTTCTACCGGAGAATCACGACGAAAACGTGTGCCTACCTGTATGCATAGGTTCATGGGCGGAACTCGCAAGTTCATCACCAAAACATACATCAAGTGAATCACGTGATATCCCATTGTCACCACAGATACGCACGGCAAGACATACATCAAGTGTTATCAAATATTTAAAGACTCAATCCGATAAGATTACTTCAAAGGGGAAACTCAATTCATTACAAGAGAGAAGAGAGGGAGGAGAAACATAAGATCCAACTATAATAGAAAAGCTCGCGATACATCAAGATCGTGCCAAATCAAGAACACGAGAGAGAGAGAGAGAGAGAGATCAAACACACAGCTACTGGTACATACCCTCAGCCTCAAGGGAGAACTACTCCCTCCTCGTCATGGAGAGCACCGGGATGATGAAGATGGCCACCGGAGAGGGATTGCCCCCTCCGGCAGGGTGGCGGAACGGGTCTAGATTGGCTTTCGGTGGCTACGGAGGCTTCTGACGGCGGAACTCCCGATCTATTCTGCTCACGGATGTTTTTAGGGTATATGGAGATATATAGGCGGAAGAAGTACGTCAGGGGGGCCACGAGGGGCTCACGAGGGTGGAGGGCGCGCCCAGGGGGGTGGTCGCGCCCCCCTACCTCGTGACCTCCTCGCAGATCCCTCGACGTGCACTCCAAGTCTTCTGGGCTTCTTTCCTTCCAAAAAAGAGTTCCCTCAAGTTTCTGGTCAATTGGACTCCGTTTGATTTTCCTTTTCTTTGAAACCCTAAAACAGGGTAAAAACAGAAACTGGCACTGGGCTCTCGGTTAATAGGTTAGTCCCAAAAATGATACAAAAGTGTATAATAAAGCACATAAACATTCAAAACAGTAGATAATATAGCATGGAGCGATAAAAAATTATAGATACGTTGGAGACGTATCATCATGCTTAGGTGGAATAGATCTAAGCTTCAAAGAATCAACATCAAGAGAAATTCTATCAACGTTCCTAGTCAACTCATCAACTTTAAGTAATATCTCTTCAAGCAAAGTATTGAAATTATTTTGCGAATTCAGAAACTCTTTAACACTAGTTTCAAAATCAGAGGGCATCTTATTAAAATTTCCATAAGAATTTTTGTAGGAATTGCCATAATTATTAGAGGAATTACTACGATACGGCCTAGGAGTAAAGTTTCCTCTATACGCGTTGTTACCAAAATTATTCCTACCAACAAAATTCACATCCATAGATTAATTATTATTCTCAATCAAAGTATACAAAGGCATATCATTAGGATCAGAAGAAACACTTTTAGTAGCAAATAATTTCATAAGTTCATCCATCTTCCCACTCAAAACATTAATTTCTTCTGTCGCATGCACTTTTTATTAATAGATCTTTCTGTGTGCCATTGAGAATAATTAACCATAATATTATCTCGGAGTTTAGTAGCTTCTCCTAAAGTGATTTCCATAAAAGTGCCTCCCGCGGCCAAATCTAAAAGATTTCTAGAAGCAAAATTCAATCCGGCATAAATTTTTTGTATAATCATCCAAAGATTCAAACCATGTGTAGGGAAAATACGTATCATTAATTTCATCCTCTCCCAAGCTTGTGCAACATTTTCATGATTAAGTTGCTTAAAATTCATAATATCGTTTCTAAGAGAGATGATTTTAGTGGGAGGAAAATACTTAGAGATAAAAGCATCTTTGCACTTATTCCATGAATCAATACTATTTTTAGGCAAAGACAAAAACCAAGCTTTAGCACGATCTCTAAGCGAAAAAGGAAATAGCTTCAATTTAACAATATCATTGTCCAGATCTTTCTTCTTTTGCATATCACACAAATCAACAAAGCTATTTAGATGGGTAGCGACATCTTCACTAGGAAGGCTGGCGAATTGATCTTTCATGACAAGATTCAATAAAGCAGCATTAATTTCACAAGATTCAGTATCGGTAAGAGGAGAAATCGGAGTGCTAAGAAAATCATTGTTGTTGGTATTGGTAAAGTCACACAATTTAGTATTATCTTGAGCCATAGTGAGAAGCAAGCGATCCAACACACGAGCAAACAAGAAGCGAGCGAAAAAGAGGCGAACGGAAAAGAGAGGGTGAATAAAACGGCCAGGGTGAAGTGGGGGAGAGGAAAACGAGAGGCAAATGGAAAATAATGTAATGCGAGGGATACGAGTTTATGATGGGTACTCGGTATGTCTTGACTTGTGCGTAGACTCCCCGGCAACGGCGCCAGAAATCCTTCTTGCTACCTCTTGAACACTGCGTTAGTTTTCCCTTGAAGAGGAAATGGTGATGCAGTAAAGTAGCGTAAGTATTTCCCTCAGTTTTTGAGAACCAATGTATCAATCCAGTAGGAGACCATGCTCGAGTTACACGCACCTACACAAACAAATAAGAACCTCGCAACCAACGCGATAAAGGGGTTGTCAATCCCTTCACGGTCACTTACGAGAGTGAGATCTGATAGATATGATAAGATAATATTTTTGGTATTTTTATGATAAAGAGAAATAAAGATGCAAAGTAAAATAAACGGCAATAAAAATAGCTTAGTGTTGGAAGATTAATATGATGGAAGCTAGACCCGAGGGCCATAGGTTTCACTAGTGGCTTCTCTCAAGAGCATAAGTATTACGGTGGGTGAACAAATTTGTGTCGAGCAATTGATAGAATTGAGAATAGTTATGAGAATATCTAGGTATGATCATGTATATAGGCATCACGTCCGTGACAAGTAGACCAAAACAATTCTGCATCTACTACTATTACTCCACACATCGATCGCTATCTAGCATGCATCTAGAGTATTAAGTTCAAAAGAACAGAGTAATGCTTTGAGCAAGATGACATGATGTAGAGGGATAAACTCATGCAATATGGTATAAACCCCATATTTTTATCCTCGATGGCAACAATGCAATATGTGCCTTGCTGCCCCTGCTGTCACTGGGAAAGGACACCGCAAGATTGAACCCAAAGCTAAGCACTTCTCCCATTGCAAGAAAGATCAATCTAGTAGGAAAAACCAAACTGACAATTCTAAGAGACTTGCAAAGATAACCAATCATACATAAAAGAATTCAGAGGAGATTCAATTATTGTTCATAGATAAACTTGATCATAAACCCACAATTCATCGGTCTCGACAAACACACTGCAAAAGAAGAATTACATCAAATAGATATCCAAGAAGATCAGGAGAACTTTGTATTGAGATCCAAAGAGAGAGAAGAAGCCATCTAGCTAATAACTATGAACCCGAAGGTCCGAGGTAAACTACTCACACAGAATCGGAGAGGCTATGGTGTTGATGTAGAAGCCCTCCGTGATCAATGCCACCTCCGGCAGGACGCCAGAAAAGGCCCCAAGATGGGATCTCACGGGTACAGAAGGTTGCGGCTGTGGAATTAGGTTTTCGTGGATTCCCCTGATGGTTTGGGAATACGTAGGTATATATAGGAGGAAGAAGTATATCGGTGGAGCAACATGGGCCCACGAGGGTGGAGGGCGTGCCCCTACCTCATGCTCTCCTCGTTGATTGCTTTACGTAGACTCCAAGTCCTCTGGATCACGTTTGTTCCGAAAATCACGTTCCTGAAGGCTTCATTCCGTTTGGACTCTGTTTGATATCCTTTCCCTTCGAAACACTGAAATAGGCAAAAAAACAGCAATCTGGGCTGGGCCTCCGGTTAATAGGTTAGTCCCAAAAATAATATAAAAGTGTATAATAAAGCCCATTAATCATCCAAAACATAATATAATATAGCATGGAACAATAAAAAATTATAGATACGTTGTGTTGGAAATATGCCCTAGAGGCAATAATAAATTAGTTATTATTATATCATATTTCATTGTTCATGATAATCGTTTATTATCCATGCTAGAATTGTATTGATAGGAAACTCAGATACATGTGTGGATACATAGACAACACCATGTCCCTAGTAAGCCTCTAGTTGACTAGCTCGTTGATCAATAGATGGTTACGGTTTCCTAACCATGGACATTGGATGTCGTTGATAACGGGATCACATCATTAGGAGAATGATGTGATGGACAAGACCCAATCCTAAGCCTATCACAAAGATCGTGTAGTTCGTATGCTAAAGCTTTTCTAATGTCAAGTGTCATTTCCTTAGACCATGAGATTGTGCAACTCCTGGATACCGTAGGAGTGCTTTGGGTGTGCCAAACGTCACAACGTAACTGGGTGGCTATAAAGGTACACTACAGGTATCTCCGAAAGTGTCTGTTGGGTTGGCACGAATCAATACTGGGATTTGTCACTCTTTGTAAACGGAGAGGTATCTCTGGGCCCACTCGGTAGGACATCATCATAATGTGCACAATGTGATCAAGGAGTTGATCACGGGATGATGTGTTACGGAACGAGTAAAGAGACTTGCCGGTAACGAGATTGAACAAGGTATCGGGATACCGACGATCGAATCTCGGGCAAGTATCGTACCGATAGACAAAGGGAACTGTATACGGGATTGACTGAATCCTTGACATCGTGGTTCATCCGATGAGATCATCGTGGAGCATGTGGGAGCCAACATGGGTATACAGATCCCGCTGTTGGTTATTGGCCAGAGAGTTTTCTCGGCCATGTCTGCATGACTCCCAAACCCGTAGGGTCTACACACTTAAGGTTCGATGACGCTGGGGTTATAGGGAAAGTATGTACGCAGTTACCGAATATTGTTCGGAGTCCTGGATGAGATCCCGGACGTCGCGAGGAGTTCCGTAATGGTCCGGAGGTAAAGATTGATATATAGGAAGTATGGTTTTTGGCCACCGGAAGTGTTCCGGGCATCACTGGTAGTGTACCGGGACCACCGGAGGGGTCCGGGGGTCCACCGGGAGGGGCCACCAGCCCCGGAGGCTTGCATGGGCCATAAGTGGGAAGGGACCAGCCCCTATGTGGGCTGGGGCGCCTCCCACCAAGGCCCAAGGCGTCCTCAAGAGGAGAGGGGGCAAACCCTAGGCACAGATGGGCCCTAAGGCCCACCCTAGGTGCGCCCCCCTCTCTCTCCCCCTTGGCCGCCTCCCATATGGGATATGGGGGCTGACGCCACCCCTAGGGAGGGAACCCTAGGTGGGGGCGCAGCCCCTCCCCTCCCCCTATATATACTTGAGGTATGGGGCTGCCCAACACGTGTGATTTGCTCTCCCTGTTGGCGCAGCCCTACCCCTCTCGCTCCTCGTCTCTTGCGGTGCTTGGCGAAGCCCTGCTGGAGTCCCGCGCTCCTCCACCACCACCACGCCGTCGTGCTGCTGCTGGATGGAGTCTTCCCCAACCTCTCCTTCTCCCCTTGCTGCATCAAGGCGTAGGAGACGTCACCGGGTTGTACGTGTGTTGAACACGGAGGTGTCGTCCGTTCGGCACTAGGATCATCGGTGATTTGGATCACGACGAGTACGAGTCCATCAACCCCGTTCACTTGAACGCTTCCGCTTAGCGATCTACAAGGGTATGTAGATGCGCTCTCCTTCCCCTCGTTGCTAGATTACTCCATAGATTGATCTTGGTGATGTGTAGAAAATTTTGAATTTCTGCTACGATCCCCAACACGTTGGACATGTATCAATGTGTCCTCTATTAAATCTTTGTTTTGCAATATTAATCTTGATAATGAGGGGACTGGAGATTAGTCAACTTTAGTTAAAAGGCGTCCCAATATTTCGGAGTTTTCAGATCTTGATGCTAAAATTACTAAAAGTGGGATTGTAGAGGTCAAAACTTTAGATAGCAATGAACCCACTATTTTGGATTTCAAGGAATTTAATTATGATAATTGTTCTTTAATAGATTGTATTTCCTTGTTGCAATCCGTGCTAAATTCTCTTCATTCCTATAGTCAAAATAAAGCTTTTACCAAACATATCGTTGATGCTTTAATGCAATCTTATGAAGAAAAGCTTGAATTAGTAGTTTCTATCCCTAGAAAACTTTATGATGAGGGGGAACCTACTATTAAAATTAAAATTAAAGATCATGAATGCTATGCTTTATGTGATTTGGGTGCTAGTGTCTCCATGATTCCAAAAACTTTGTGTGATGCTTAGGTTTCCATGAATTTGATGATTGTTCTTTAAATTTGCATCTTGCGGATTCCACTATTAAGAAACCTATGGGAAGGATTAATGACGTTCTTATTGTTGCAAATAGGAATTATGTGCTCGTAGATTTCATTGTTCTTGATATTGATTGCAACCCTACATGTCCCATTATTCTTCATAGACATTTCTTTAGAACGATTGGTGAAATTATTGACATGAATGAAGGAAATATTAGATTCCAATTTCCATTAATTAAAGGCATGTAACACTTTCCTATAAATAAAATTAAATTACCTTATGAATCTATTATGAGAGCCACTTATGGATTGCATACCAAAGATGATAATACCTACTCCCTCCATTCGGAATTACTTGTCGCGGAAATGGATGTATCTAGATGTATTTTAGTTCTAGATACATCCATATCCGAGACAAGTAATTCTGAACGGAGGGAGTAGATCTATTCTTGCTTTTATGCCGAGCTAGGGGCGTTAAACGATAGCGCTTGTTGTGAGGCAACCCAATTTTATTTTTGTTCCTTGCTTTTTGTTCATGTTTAGTAATAAATAATTTATCTAGCCTCTGTTATGGTTGTATTTTTTGTGTTTAATTAGTGTTTGTGCCACGTAGAACCTTTGGGAAGACTTGGGGAAAGTCTTTGCGATCTTGCTGTAAATAACAGAAACTTTAGCGCTCACGAGATTGGCTGCTATTTTTTACTGGAGAGTGATATTAAGTTGATTCTTTTTGAAGATGATTAATAGATAAATTATTCACGTCCAGAAATTTATTTCAGAATTTTTGGGGTTTAATAAGTATACGTTTTATAGAGATTACTACAGACTGTTCTGTTTTTGACAGATTCTGTTTTTCGTGTGTTGTTTGCTTATTTTGATGAATCTTTGGCTAGTATCGGAGGGTATGAACCATAGAGAAGTTGGAATACAGTAGGTTTAACACCAATATAAATAAAGAATGAGTTCATTACAGTACCTTGAAGTGGTGGTTTGTTTTATTATACTAACGGAGCTCATGAGATTTTCTGTTGTGAAGTTTTTAAGTTTTTTTTTACCATAAAACTGTAGGGTAAAACCCTACTGTGTGTCATTTTCATTATAATGAATAAAAGTGCATAGTAAATGGTTGTTGGGAGAGAAACCAGAGTGATAGAGTTTACAGAGAATAAAAGAAATGAAAAGATAGAAATACAAAATTATTCAAATGTTGTCTATCCAGGATGACATGCCATCCTTAAGGCTAGGCTTGGCTCTCCACATGGTGAGCTTGAAAGTGTTGATGAAATCAAACTTTCATGATGCAATGGAGCATGGTATATTTTCAAATATCAGTCCATTTCTCTGATTCCATAAACTCCAGCAACCTATAGTCACAATCTCCATGAAGAATGGTATGTTATATCTCAGCTTGCCATCAGAAATCATATCATGAATGTGTAGATCAGTGTTCCATTCAATACCAATATTCCACCAGAAGTTTTGACTGAAAGTGCATGAGAATAGTAGGTGGGTTCTGTCCTCCATGTCTTCATCATTACATAAAACACAAGAAGTGGAGTCCAGATGAAAGGATTTTCTGGTAAGCAGCTCACATGTGTTTATTCTGTCATTAAGCATCAACCAGCAGAAAAACTTATGTCTAGGGAGGCAGCAGGTTTTCTAGATCCACTTAATGGGATCAGCAGTGTCATGTTGTCCCATAAGAAAGTTGTAAATCATCTTAGTCATGTGAGTACTGTTTCCCCATTGGAAAATCCACTTATCATTATCATTATGATCCCTAATATTGTTAAATTGATCTGACAAGCTGTGAAGCTGTTGGTGTGCAACAATTGACAAAGGAAGCTAAAATAACTCATATATGTTTTCCATATTTTTGGCTGTCTTAATGGGAATATGTTCCTGGAGAGTGAAAGAGTACAGCTCAGGGAATTTAATTTTCATGACATTGCCATCCCAGTTATCATTCCAAAGCATAGCAGTATTGCCAAACTGGACTTGACAGGTGGTCATAGATTTAAATAGGTCCAAAAATTTCAGACAATCCTTCCACCAGAATGATCCTTTCTTGTTACTAGGAATTGGTACTGCATTAGAATCATAGTAGGCATTCCAGATCAGATTAACCCAGGGAATATCAGCCCTATTGAAGAACTTATACACGTGCTTAATAAGGAGAGCTTGATTCTGAATTCTGAGGTTGAGCACTCCCAAACCTCCTTGGTCTTTGGGTTTACATATCATTTCCCAGCTAGCAAGGCACTTTCCTTTTTTGTTAATGTCATTTCCATACCATAGGAAATTCCTGCTAGATTTATCCACATGATCCAGGATGGTGTAGTGTACTTTAAGGGAGCACATAGCAAATATGGGCATGGAAGCAACAACTGAGTTAACATATGTTAGCCTACCAGAGTGGTTCATAAATCTGGCAACTCCAGACAGCCTCTTGTCAATTTTTGAGATAACAGGGATAAGATCATGAACAGATGGTTTGGTGGTGCCAAGGGGTAGTCCAAGATATGTGAAAGGTAAACTTTCAACCTTACATCCAAAAGAGTCAGCCAAATCAGATACAGTCTGCTGGTCAATATTGATGGGGATCATGGAAGATTTGCTGTAGTTCACAAAAAGACCAGTTGAGAGGCTGAAGAGGTTTAATAGATATTTGAGATGAATAATTTGGTGAGCATCAGCTAGCATTATCATAAGAGTGTCATCACCATACTGAATGATTGGATAATCTTGTCCATATGCATGATTAATAGGTGGTGTTAATTCCCCATTAGCCAAGGCAACATTTATTACTGACTGTAATAGGTCAGCTACTAAAACAAATAGTACGGAGAATATGGATCTCCTTGTCTGACTCCTCTTTTGCACATAATTTTTTCCCTGCAACTCCATTGAGTAATACAGCAGTAGAAGCAGAGTTAAGAATTTTTGATACCCAATTGATCCACCTTGGTCCAAAACCTTTAGCTTTAAGCATAGCAATAATGGTCTTGCATTCAATCTTATCAAATGCCTTTTCAAAATCAAGTTTGAGGATGATAATGGGTCTTTTTGATTGATGACAGAGATGGAGATATTCAAAAGCATATCCCAAACAGTCTTGTATATTTCTGCCTTTGATGAAACCATATTGGTTTTGATGAATAATAGATGTAATGATATTCTGGGTCATGTTTGCCAATAGCTTTGTAAAAAAATTTAAGAGGCAAACTAACTAGAGAGATCAGTCTGAAATCATGCATACTCTCTGGATTGGCAACTTTTGGAATGAGGGTAATGTAGGCAGTGTTGATACTCTGGATGTCACAATTTCCTTCCAAGAAATCCCAAATCATAGTATAGACATCTTGTTTTGTAATATTCCAGCATTTTTTAAGAACATACCATTAAACCCATCAGGGCCAGGTGCTCTGTCAGTAGGGAATTCTTTGGCAACCTTTTCAATTTCATCCATAGTAAAAGGAGCATCAAGTGCAGATAAGTCATGATGTTGTATTAATTCATCCAGATTGAATAGCATAGTAGGATTGATGGATTTACCCAGTCTGTCCTTGTATTATTGCCAAATAATTGCAGCCTTATGGTCATGATTTTGACAATAAATGCCATCTTCACTGAGAATGGAGGTAATGTAATTTTTTCTGAAACTTTGTGTGGCCATGGCATGAAAGAAATCAGTATTTTCATCATCAAGTCTGACACTCCTCATCTTGAACCTGGATTTCCAATATATTCTTTTAGCCTCAAGTAATTTGCTGGTATCTTTTCTCAGTACTTTCCTGAAGTTGGCCTCCATAATAGATAGTTGTCTTTGCTCCTCAATTCCATCCAATAATGTAAGAACATAGTTGCATGCAGCAATGGTGGAGTTAAGCCTGGATAGGTTTTTACTCCATTTTTTAGGCCAAGTCTGAGACATTTAAACCTGGCAGATACATCCTTGGCAGAGTTGTTGAGCTGGTGATTTCTATTCTAGCATTGCACCACAGTTTCATAAAAATCATCAAATTCAAGCCAATAATTTTCAAATCTGAATATGGATGCTTTGGGTATGTCACTGCCAATTTGGATATGGATAGGAACATGATCTGATGTCACTCTGGCAAGAGGATGAGCTAAGGTATTTGGGAAGGAAATAGTCCAATTTGCAGAAGTGAAAATCCAGTCAATCTTTTCTAATAGAGGAAGGTCCTGCATATTGGACCATGTAAAACTCCTGCCTTTGAGGGGGACCTCCACTAGGTCCAGCTGCTGAATCAAGCTGTTGAATATTAACATGTTATTTGTATCACCACCAGGTCTGTTTCTGTCTAGTGGGCTTCTGATAAGATTAAAATCCCCAACTAACATCCACTTGTCCATATTAGAAGCATCAATAGTGTCCAACCAATGAAAAAAGTCAGCCCTGGATTCATTACTGCAAGGGCCATACACATTTGTAATATGGAATACATTGCCTGATAAGTTGCAGGTTAATTTGACAGTGATTTGAAAATTAGACTGATCAATCACAGTCCAAGAGAAAAGATTGCCATTCCATATAGTTATGATGCCACCAGATAGGCCAGCAGATGGGCTGTAGGCAAATTGATTATATCTCCTGGGTGAGAAATTTCTCAAATAAGGCAGGTCAAAATTGTCTCTTTTTGTTTCCTGGATACAGATAATGCCACAATTGCTTTCATCAATTCTTGCAAGCAGATCATCCCATCTAGTTTGTGAATTTATTCCTCTTACATTCCAATTAAGTATATTCCAATGCCTATTCATAGAGTAACTGATTGGAGTAGGGGTCATGAGCAGAGAGTGAATTAATCATCTCTGAAAATACTGACAGATCATGAGGCTGATGTGCTAAGCAAGTTCCAACAACATATTTCCATTTCAACATGCATAATAGGATATCATTCATAACATAACCATTCAGACACCTCATAAATAAAGCTGATAAGCAAATAAAATTCTTCAAACCATAGTGCCACATAGTGGAGCATAGCTCCTTACAAACCAGAAATAAAAGTTCAACATATGGGTAACATAAGCAAGATAAAGTGCCATGGATAGCTAGGGGCCTGGAGCCATAACTGGGCTTGATATTACAAACCCAACTACATATTAAAACTAAATTATTCATGTTCTGCAGCAGAGTTCAGGAGACTTCTAGAGACCTCCTCGGGAGGTATCTGACACTGCATAGTGGCAATGGCCTGAATGGTAGCGAGTGGGAGTTCTGGTGGGGGCGCTGCTTGTGGGTCCCTAAGCTCAAATTCAAAGTCAGCTGATAGGTTCTTGCAGTTGCTCATCTTCTTGGCTTTATTAGCAGCAGCCCGATCCTTGAAACCAACACTGAGACCAGCAAGTCGACGGCTACGACGAAGATCTTAGACGTCCAGCGGGGCATTAACCTTCTTTCTTTTGTTGACAACAGGTGATATCATCAGAGCAGAACTAGGAGCATCAGAGCTAGTAACCATCTGTGGATGCTGCATTTTAGCAGAAATCTCTTGGACAGTGCTTGCTGTATCAGAGAGGGCATACTCATGTGGTTGCTGGACAGTGGATATATCCAAGGGGTCATGTATGACAGGCTGTACTTCATCAACATATTCAGCAATGACAACAGAGGATGCAGCAGGAGTTGGAAGAGCTTCAGTGGTGATAGTCAGCAAACACTTTTTGACAGAGCCATGTTCTTCTTCCACATTGATGATCTGGCATCGAGTACTTAAAACTGTAGTGTCTGCAAGTTGCTCCAAAATGGTCGGTGCAATGGCCATAATTTTTGACATCATGTCTTGAAGCACAACAAAGCAATTTGTGGCCTCAATAGCCGGTTGCAAGGGGGGTTCATGGTGCTCAAGACTTAGCGGGGGTGTGTGCACCATAGGTTCATCCATATCATCAGGAGCATGGTGAGCAGCAGGTGCAGCATGTGCAGCATGGTGGTTATCATCCATAAAGTCAGCATCGTGCCAAATACCTCCAAATGGAGCATGTGGCATGGGGTGCATAACACCATCGGGTGGGATGGGATCCTCATCACCACCCATGGCCCCAAGAAGATCGGCCTGAAGAATGTAAACAGCGCAGGTCCAAGATTGACCGTGACCGAAATCATCCAGACTCTCACATATAAAGTGGCTCAAAGGAATCTCAAGAAGATCAGGCACACACACTTTGATCAGAATACGGGCACGGTTCGACAGATCTCTGTTCCAAACTAGAAATTTACCAAAACCCACAACAGAATCTCTAACTTTATCCAGGCACCATGCCTCTAGGGGGAAGTTGACCATTATAATCCAGGCATCATGGGTAAAGGTGCAGTCACGGTGGTTGATACCTCTGTCATGACAAAGAACACGGAGAACGGAGTCGCTGACGAAATACGGGCTGTTGGTGATGGCAGTGTCGATGTCGCAGGCGTGGGCGAAGCGGATGAAGGCCGCTCCCATGCCACAGCGTGATACCTCCGCAATGCGGAAGCCGCGCTCGTGGTCAGGAAGTGGCGGATGAGCATGGCATCCGTCTCAAGCTGGGTGGGGTCCGGTGGCGGGGCCAGGGAGATGATGGCCCATTCCCCAGATTGAACCAGGGGTTTGCCACAAAGGAAGTGGTAGGTATGACGGCGGCGATTCCCGTTAGCTTCCATCACAGCATTGCCAGGAGGGAGAAGAGGAAGCGGGTCACATGGGTATGTGGCCATGGCGGTAGAGGAGGTGGGCGGTGCAAGCGAGAAGGTGGATGGAGCAGAACAGGGCAATGAGGGCGAGCAGATGGTTTGGCAGGGCGAGTTGACGGGTGGAAAGGTGGCAGAGGGGTTTTGGGGAGACGACTCGTCGACCTGGCTATTGGTATCAGTAGGCAGTTTGGTAGGTGGTTGCAATTTAACCCGATACACTTGGAGTTTGTTTCGGAGATAGAGGCAAAAACGAGATAGATGACCCTAACGATAGCAGCTCCGGCAACGGATTTGATTTTTGCAGGATAATCGGGGGTGTCCGTAAGATAAACATTTGCTGCAAAAAAGGAGGTGGGCCGCTACATGCGTTGGAGCCAGAGTGGTATTGGGTTGAGTAGCGTTAGGGGTGAAACATGGTCTAGGTGGAGTAGAGGGCTCAGTGGTAACTAGATGGTTAATGGGCTGGACTGAGGGAGAGGCGAGCTGGGCTGGGCTGGAGATGGGCGTGCTTGAATTTGCATTGGCAGGTGGTGGTTGGCGAGGGTTCGGTGCCCGATCCAAGGTAGACGCGCGACCGTTAGTGGTGTGGGCAGCTGGAGTTGGACGGTGACCGATTGGAGTGAAATTAGCACCGGAGAGGATGCGCCATGGGGGTGAGCGAGAGATGGTGGTCCATTCCTCCTCAAGTTCTTGAAGCCAAGAATTAAATTCACGGATCCAAGCAGGGCCACCAAAATCCCAAAGGTGGAAAAAACATCGGAATTGAGGGCATGTTAAAGAACGTAGCTTGTAGATCATAAATCCTACAGCCTTTGATATAACAGAGAACTTGAAAACATTTCCACGAAGATGAGTAATATGAAAACCAGGGGAAGATCCACCAAGGCATGCATGAAGTGCATGGCCAACATTAACAGTCGTGAGAGGGAACGTGGAACGGCTAGAGGAGACAACTAGATGAAAAGCATGGCATGGATCCGAGCAATCAACAGGAGTGGAGAATCTGGCTCTAACCTGAGCAGCAAACCCAGATCCCAGAGAGGGGTCCAAGGTGGGAGTCGCCATCGTAGATGATTAGGAGGTGGAGGAGCCATGGATCGCCGCGGTGGTCGCCAAGGGAGTCGCTAGGGAGGTGGAAGGTGGACCAGCCATCCCACGGGTATTCTAGCAGTTTTCAAGTTTTGGGTAAAGATTTGATGGATTATGGAATAAGGAGTGGCAAGAGCCTAAGATTGGGGATGCCCAAGGCAACCCAAGGTAAAGTTCAAGTAAAACCAAAATCCTAAGCTTGGGGATGCCCCGAAAGGCATCCCCTCTTTTGTCTTCGTCCATGGGTAACTTTACTTGAGGCTATATTTTTATTCACCACATGATATGTGTTTTGCTTGGAGCGTCTTATATGATTTGAGTCTTTGCTTTTTAGTTTACCACAATCATCCTTGCTGTACACACCTTTTGGGAGAGACACACATGAATCAGAATTTATTAGAATACTCTATGTGCTTCACTTATATGTTTTGAGCTAGATAATTTTGCTCTAGTACTTCACTTATATCTTTTAGAGCACGGTGGTGGTTTTATTTTATAGAAATTACTAATCTCTCATGCTTCACTTATATTATTTTGAGAGTCTTTTAGAACAGCATGGTAATTTGCTTTGGCTATAAAATTGGTCCTAATATGATAGGCATCCAAGATGGGTATAATAAAAACTTTCACAAAAGTGCATTGAATACCAAGAGAAGTTTGATACTTGATGATTGTTTTGAGATATGAAGATGGTGATATTAGAGTTGTGCTAGTTGAGTAGTTGTGAAATCGAGAAATACTTGTGTTGATGTTTGCAAGTCCCGTAGCATGCACGTATGGTAACTGTTGTGTAACAAATTTGAAACATGAGGTGTTCTTTGATTGTCTTCCTTATGAGTGGCGGTCGGGGACGAGCGATGGTCTTTTCCTACCAATCTATCCCCCTAGGAGCATGCGCGTAATGCTTGATTTTTGATGACTTGTAGATTTTTCAATAAGTATGTGAGTTCTTTATGACTAATGTTGAGTCCATGGATTATACGCACTCTCACCTTTCCATCATTGCTAGCCTCTTTGGTACCGTGCATTGCCCTTTCTCACTTGAGAGTTGGTGCAAACTTCACCGGTGCATCCAAACCCTGTGATATGATAGGCTCTATCACACATAAACCTCCTTATATCTTCCTCAAAACAGCCACCATACCTACCTATTATGGCATTTCCATAGTCATTCTGAGATATATTGCCATGCAACATTCCATCGTTTCATTTATGACACGCTTAATCATTGTCATATTGCCTTGCATGATCATGTAGCTGACATCGTATTTGTGGCAAAGCCACCATGCATAATTTATCATACATGTTACTCTTGATTCATTGCCCTTCCTGGTACACCACCGGTGGCATTCATATAGAGTCATATTTTGTTCTAGTATCGAGTTTTAATCATTGAGTTGTAAATAAATAGAAGTGTGATGATCATCATTAAAATGAAAAGTGAAAAATAAAAAGGGGAAGGCCAAATAAAAAAAGGCCCAAAAAAGGGACAATGCTACTATCCTTTTTTTCCCACACTTGTGCTTCAAAGTAGCACCATGATCTTCATGATAGAGAGTCTCCTGTTTTGTCACTTTCATATACTAGTGGGAATTTTTCATTATAGAACTTGGCTTGTATATTCCAACAATGGGCTTTCTCAAATGCCATAGGTCTTCGTGAGCAAGCAAGTTGGATGCACACCCACTTAGTTTCTTTTGTCGAGCTTTCATACATTTATAGCTCTAGTGCATCCGTTGCATGGCAATCCCTACTCCTTTCATTGACATCAATTGATAGGCATCTCCCTAGCCCATTGATTAGCTGCGTCAATGTGAGACTTTCTCCCTTTTTGTCTTTTCCACATAACCCCCATCGTTATATTCTATTCCACCCATAGTGCTATATCCATGGCTCACGCTCATGTATTCGTGAAAATTGAAAAAAGTTTGAGATTACTAAAGTATGAAACAATTGCTTGGCTTGTCATCGGGGTTGTGCATGATGAGAGCATTCTTGTGTGACAAAAATGGAGCATCACCAAACTATATGATTTTGTAGGGATGAACTTTCTTTGGCCATGTTATTTTGAGAAGACATGATTGCTTAGTTAGTATGCTTGAAGTATTATTATTTTTATATCAATATTAAACTTTTGTCTTGAATCTCTTGGATCTGAATATTCATGCCACAATAAAGAAAAATTACATTGAGAATTATGCTAGGTAGAATTCCACATCAAAAATTCCGTTTTTATCATTTACCTACTCGAGGACGAGCATGAATTAAGCTTGGGGATGCTTGATACGTCTCCAACGTATCTATAATTTTTTATTGTTCCATGCTATTATATTATCGGTTTTGGATGATTAATAGGCTTTATTACACACTTTTATATTATTTTTGGGACTAACCTACTAACCCAAGGCCCAGTGCAAATTGTTGTTTTTTGCCTATTCCAGTGTTTCGCAGAAAAGGAATATCAAATGGAATGAAACCTTCGGGAGAGTTATTTTTGGAACAAAAGTGATCCAGGGGACTTGGAGTGGACGTTGATGACCCACAAGTATAGGGGATCTATCATAGTCCTTTCGATAAGTAAGGGTGTCGAACCCAACGAGGAGCAGAAGGAAATGATAAGCGGTTTTCAGCAAGGTATTCTCTGCAAGTACTGAAATAAGTGGTAACAGATCGTTTTGTGATAAGATAAATTGTAACGAGAAACAAGTAACAAAAGTAAATAAAGTGCAGCAAGGTGGCCCAATCCTTTTTGTAGCAAAGGACAAGCCGGAATGAACTCTTATAATAGGAAAAGCGCTCCCGAGGACACATGGGAATATCGTCAAGCTAGTTTTCATCACGTTCATAGGATTCGCGTTCGATACTTTGATAATTTGATATGTGGGTGGACCGGTGCTTGGGTGCTGTCCTTACTTGAACAAGCATCCCACTTATGATTAACCTCTATTGCAAGCATCCGCAAGTACAACAAAAGTATTAAGGTAAACCTAACCATAGCATGAAACATATGGATCCAAATCAGCCCCTTACGAAGCAACGCATAAACTAGGGTTTAAGCTTCTGTCATTCTAGCAACCCATCATATATTTATTACTTCCCAATGCCTTTCTCTAGGCCCAAATAATGGTGAAGTGTTATGTAGTCGACGTTCACATAACACCACTAGAGGCTAGACAACATACATCTTATCAAAATATCAAACGAATACCAAATTCACATGACTACTAATAGCAAGACTTCTCCCTTGTCCTCAGGAACAAACGTAATTACTCACAAAGCATATTCATGTTCATAATCAGAGGGGTAATAATATGCATATAGGATCTAAACATATGATCTTCCACCAAATAAACCAACTAGCATCAACTACAAGGAGTAATCAACACTACTAGCAACCTACTAGCACCAATCCCGGACTTCGGGACGAGAATTGGATACAAGAGATGAACTATGGTTTGGAGATGAGATGGTTCCGGTGAAGATGTTGATGGAGATTGCCCTCTCCTGATGAGAGGAGCGTTGGTGATGACGATGGTGATGATTTCCCCCTCTCGGAGGGGAGTAACCCCGGCAGAACAGCTCTACCGGAACTCTAGATTGGTTCCGCCAAGGTTCCGCCTCGTGGCGGCGGAGTCTCGTCCCGAAAAGTTCCTTCCTATTTTTTTCTCATCGAAAGACTTTGTATAGGAGAAGATGGACGTCGGAGACCCACCAGGGGGCCCACGAGGTAGGGGGGCGCGCCCTAGGGGGGCGCCCCCACCCTCATGAGCAGGGTGTGGGCCCCCTGGCCTTCATCTTTAGCGAGGATTTTTCTTTATTTATTTTAAGATGTTCCGTGGAGTTTCAGCACTTTTGGAGTTGCGGAGAATAGGTCTCTAATATTTGCTCCTTTTCCAGCCCAGAATTCCAGCTGTCGGCATTCTCCCTCCTTATGTAAACCTTGTAAAATAAGAGAGAATAGCCATAAGTATTGTGACATAAAGTGAACTAACAGTCCATAATGCAATAAATATCGATATAAAAGCATGACGCAAAATGGACGTATCAACTCCCCCAAGCTTAGACCTCGCGTGTCCTCAAGCGAAAAGCCGATAACAATAAATATGTCCTCATGTTTAGAGGTAGAGGCGTCGATAAAAATAAAATACGGACATGAAGGCATCATGATTATTCTCATAACAGCAACATATATAGATTTTGTCATATGATTACTTATGTTCAAGTGATGATCTATTCACAATGCAAAAGTATAAATCATAAACCTTATTGGGCTCCGACAAACTATAATCTCAGTCATTGCAGCAATTGCAATTTATCATAACATCGGAAAGAGTCTATATCAGAGCTAAAAAGCAAGTCCACATACTCAACTATCATTTAGTCCTCCATAATTGCTAACACTCACGCAATACTTGTGGTTACGGAGTTTTTCGGACACAGAGAAAGATAGGGGCTTATAGTTTTTCCCCACAACCTTTTACCTCAAGGGTAATGTCAACAATAATGGTTCATGCTCCCCTACATCCAATTATATATATATATATCATGTTCTTTCCAACATGCTGAGCTTGCCAAAGGATAAAATGAAAAAGAAAAGGTGAAGATCACCGTGACTCTTGCATAAGATAGAAGATAATAATAAAGGATAGGCCCTTTGCAGAGGGAAGCAGAGGTTGCCATGCGCTTTTATGGTTGGATGCATAAAATCTCAATGCGAAAGAACGTCACTTTATATTGCCCCTTGTGATATGAACCTTTATTATGCAGCTCGTCGCTTTTATTACTTCCACATCACAAGATCGTATAAAGCTTATTTCTCCCACACCAATCAATCATACATATTTAGAGCAATTTTTATTGCTTTGCACCGATGACAACTTACTTGAAGGATCTTACTCAATCCATAGGTAGATATGGTGGACTCTCATGGCAAAACTGGTTTAAGGGTATTTGGAAGCACAAGTAGTATTTCTACTTCGTGCTAAGAATTTGGCTAGAATGAGGGGGAAAGGCAAGCTCAACAAGTTAGAGGATCCATGACAACATACTTTATCTCAGATATAAGAAAGACATAACTCATTACGTTGTCTTCCTTGTCCAACATGAACCCTTTAGCATGTCATATTTTAATGAGTGCTCCCAATCATAAAAGATGTCAATGATAATATATCTATATGTGAAACCTCTCTTTCCTTATTACTTCCTATTAATTGCAACGATGACCAGAGCTATGTCTGCCAACTCCCAACAACTTTTAATCATCATACTCTTTCTATGTGAAGTCATTACTCTCAATAAGATCAATATGAACTTTTTGTTTCTTTTTGTTCTTTTCTCTTTTCTTTTATTCACCCAAGATCATGGCAAAATAATCAAGCCCTTGAATCAACACTAATCTTTATTATATATAGCTCACGGACTCGATTACAAAAGGAGATCATAAAGCAAACTCAAAACTAGATCATGCCATAAACTTTATTCTACTAGATCAAGATACTACTAATAAGATCGAACTAAGAAAAACGATAAAGATAGGAGTTGTGATGGTGATACGATACCGGGGCACCTCCCCCAAGCTTGGCAGTTGCCAAGGGGAGTGCTCATACCCATGTGATTATATCTCCTTTGTCGGTGAAGAAGGTGGAGGTGACGGATAATCGCACATCGATCGTAAGAGGTCCTCCAGCTTGCGAATAATGCCCTTGAGTGCGACAATATGCTCCTTCAACAAAAAAATTTCTTGTGTGAGATACTTGTTTTGTATACGAGCTAACTCAATCATCTTGAAAGCTTCGATCTCAGTTGGTGTAAGAAGGTTATGATCAAGTTGAAGGATGTCTTTTGCCGCCGGAGCTTGATCCTCTGTGGCCTTCTTGATCCTTTCATCCTTGTTGACCCTCGTGGGTTCTTCCCTCTTCAGATCTATCTTCATTAGCCAAGCATCGTTGTCACCATTGTTTGAGGAGGGAGACGACATGATGCCTAGCCTGGAAAACCCTGACAGAAAACAGCTCGAAACAAGAACAGAGGAGATTTGCGTGATACGGGAGTCAAAACCTTCAGGAGAATATATAATGAATTTTTACCAACCAAAATACGTATCGTGCAAGGAAACGGAGTCCGTAAGGCACACGAGGTGCTCACGAGGTAGGGGGGTGCCCAGAGGGGTAGGGCGCGCCCACCACCCTCGTGGGACCCTCGTGTCCTTCCCGGACTGCTACTTATTTTTCTATTTTTCTAAATATTCCAGAACGGAGAAATATTGCCTTAAAAATTGTTTTGGAGTCGGTTTACTTACCGTACCACATACCTATTCCTTTTTGGAGCCTTAAACGTTCCGGAAAGTGTCCCTTATGTATTCCTCCGAGGTTACGGTTTCAATAATATTGGTTTCAACATTTATGGGATTACCTGAGATATAATGTTTGATTCTTTGACCGTTTACCACCTTCGGATTTGTGCCTTCAAAGTTGTTGATCTTTATGGCACCGGAACGATAGAACTCTTCGTTAACGTAGGGGCCTTCCCATTTAGAGAGAAGTTTTCCTGCAAAAAATCTTAAACGAGAGTTGTATAGCAATACATAATCACCTACATTAAACTCACGCTTCTGTATCCTTTTGTCATGCCATCTTTTAACTTTTTCTTTAAACAACTTGGCATTTTCATAAGCTTGGGTTCTCCATTCATCAAGTGAGCTAATATCAAATAACCTCTTCTCACCGGCAAGTTTAAAATCATAGTTGAGCTCTTTAATAGCCCAATACGCCTTATGTTCTAGTTCGAGAGGTAAGTGACATGCTTTTCCATAAACCATTTTATACGGAGACATACCCATAGGATTTTTACATGCAGTTCTATAAGCCCATAATGCATCATCAAGTTTCTTAGACCAATTCTTTCTAGACCTATTAACAGTCTTTTGCAAAATTAATTTGAGCTCTCTATTGCTCAACTCTACTTGACCACTAGACTGTGGGTGATAAGGAGATGCAATTCTATGATTAACATCATATTTAGCAAGCATTTTACAGAAAGCACCATGAATAAAGTGTGAACCACCATCAATCATTAAATATCTAGGGACTCAAAACCTCGGGAAGATAACTTCCTTAAGCATTTTAATAGAAGTGTTATGATCAGCACTACTAGTTGGAATAGCTTCTACCCACTTAGTAACGTAATCAACAGCAACTAAAATATGAGTATATCCATTACAGGCAGGAAAAGGTCCCATATAATCAAAGCCCCAAACATCAAACGGTTCAATAACAAGAGAATAATTCATAGGCATTTCTTGACGTCTACTAATATTACCAATTCTTTGACATTCATCACAAGACAAGACAAACTTACGGGCATCCTTGAAGAGAGTAGGCCAATAAAAACCAGATTGCAATAACTTATGTGCAGTTCTATCTCCAGCGTGGTGTCCTCCATAAGCCTCAGAGTGACACTTGCGTAGGATCTGTTCCTGTTCATGCTCAGGTACACAACGTCTAATAACACCATCTACTCCTTCTTTATAAAGATGTGGGTCATCCCAAAAGTAATGTCTCAAGTCATAGAAAAACTTTTTCTTTTGCTGGTATGTGAAGCTAGGTGGTATAAACTTAGCAACAATATAATTAGCATAATCAACATACCATCGAGTACTATGAGAAGTACTTATAACATTTAATTGTTCATTAGGAAAGCTATCATTAATAGGTAGTGGGTCATCAAGAACATTCTCTAACCTAGACAAGTTGTCTGCAACGGGGTTCTCAGCTCCGTTTCTATCAACAATATGCAAATCAAATTCTTGTAGCAAGAGAACCCATCTAATAAGTCTAGGTTTAGCATCTTTCTTTTCCATAAGGTATTTAATAGCAGCATGATCAGTATGAATAGTTACTTTAGAATCAACAATATAAGATCTGAACTTATCACAAGCAAATACAACTGCTAAAAGCTCTTTTTCAGTAGTAGCATAATTTCTTTGAGCATTGTCTAGAGTCTTACTAGCATAATGAATAACATTTAATTTCTTATCAACTCTTTGCCCTAGAACAGCACCTACAACATAATCACTAGCATCACACATAATTTCCAAGGGTAAATTACAATCAGGTGGCTGAACAACAGGTGCAGAGACTAATGCTTTCTTAAGTATTTCAAATGCTTCTACACAATCATCATCAAAGACAAATGGTATATCTTTTTGCAATAAATTAGTTAGAGGCCGAGAAATTTTTGAGAAGTCCTTAATGAACCTCCTGTAAAATTCGGCGTGGCCAAGGAAACTTCTTATACCTTTGATGTCCTTGGGACATGGCATCTTTTCAATAGCATCGACCTTGGCTTTATCAACTTCAATATCTATTTCAGAAACTTTGTGCCCCAAGACAATACCTTCATTAACCATAAAGTGGCACTTTTCCCAATTCAAGACAAGATTAGTTTCTTAACATCTCTGCAAAACTAGATCAAGATTGCTTAAGCAATCATCAAAAGAGGAACCACAGACGGAAAAATCATCCATGAAAACCTCACAAATCTTTTCACAAAAGTGAGAGCCAGCATGCATCTTTGAAAGGCAGCAGGTGCATTACATAAACCAAAAGGCATACATCTATAAGCAAAAGTACCAAAAGGGCATGTAAAAGTAGTCTTTGATTAATCTCTAGCCAACACAGGTATTTGAGAGAAACCAGAATAACCATCTAGAAAGCAATAGTGTGTATGTTTGCATAATCTTTCTAGCATTTGATCAATAAAAGTAAGGGGTAATGATCTTTCTTAGTAGTTTTATTTAATTTGCGGAAATCAACTACCATGCTATAACCTGTAATAATTCTTTGTGGAATCAATTCATCTTTATCATTAGGAACAATAGTAATACCTCCCTTCTTAGGGACACAATGGACATGACTTACCCACTGACTATCAGCAACGGGATAGATTATACCTGCCTCCAGAAGCTTGAGTATTTCTTTTCTTACCACTTCTTTCATTTTAGGATTCAGACGTCGTTGAGGATCACGAACTGGTTTGACATCTTCTTCCAGATTTATTTTATGTTGATATAGAGTGGGACTAATGCCCTTAAGATCATCAAGAGTATATCCAAGAGCAGCACGATGCTTCTTCCGAGTTTTCAATAATCTTTCTTCTTCATGCTCTGAAAGGTTAGCACTAATAATAACAGGATATATCTTCTTTTCATCAAGATAAGCATATTTAAGATTATCAGGCAAAGGTTTAAGCTCAAACACTGGATCACCCTTGGGTGGAGGAGGATCCCCTAAATTTCAACAGGCAAATTGTGTTGCAGAATAGGTTCCTGTTTAAAGAATACTTCATCTATTTCCCTTCTTTCATTCATGAACATATCATTTTCATGGTCTAGCAAATAGTGTTCTAAAGGATCACTAGGAGGTACGGCAATAGAAGCAAGACCAATAATTTCATCCTTACTAGGTAATTCTTCCTCACGATGTTGTTTACTAAATTTAGAGAAATTAAACTCATGAACCATATCATCCAAGCCAATAGTAACAACATTCTTTTTGCAATCTATCCTAGCATTAACAGTGTTCAAGAAGGGTCTACCAAATATAATGGGACAAAAGCTATCTTTCGGAGAAGTAAGAACAAGAAAATCACCAGGATATTTAGTTTTCCCACACAAGACTTCAACATCTCTAACAATTCCAATTGGTGAAATAGTATCTCTATTGGCAAGTTTAATTGTGACATCAATACCTTCTAACTCAGCAGGTGCAATTTCATTCTTAATTTCTTCGTATAAAGTATGTGGTATAACACTAGCACTCGCACCCATATCACATAAGCCATGATAACAATGATCTCCTATTTTAACAGAAATAACAGGCACGCCTACCACAGGTCTATGTTTATCTCTATCACAAGGTTTAGCAATTCTAGCAGTTTCACCTTCGAACCGAATAACATGCCCATCAATATTATCAGACAAGAGATCTTTAACAATAGCAATATTAGGTTCTACTTTAACTTGCTCAGGAGGTGTATAAGTTCTAATATTGCTTTTACGAACAACAGTTGAAGCTTTAGCATGATCCTTTATTCTAACAGGGAAAGGTGGTTTCTCAACATAAGAAGTAGGAACAATAGGATCATTAAAGTGACAGTCTTTTCTTCAACTTTAACAGGTGCAGCTACTTTTACTTCTATGGGAGGATGATATTTAAACCACTTCTCCTTAGGGAGATCAACATAAGTAGCAAAAGATTCACAGAAAGAAGCTACTATCTCAGAGTCAAGTCCATATTTAGTGCTAAACTTACGGAAAATATCGGTGTCCATAAAAGATTTAACACAATCAAACTTAGGTGTCATACCTGACTCCTTACCTTCGTCGAGGTCCCAATCTTCAGAGTTGTGTTTAATTCTATCCAATAAATTCCATCTGAATTCAATAGTCTTCATCATAAAAGAGCCAGCACAAGAAGTATCGAGCATGGTTTGATTATTATGAGAAAGCCGAGCATAGAAGTTTTGCATAATTATTTCTCTCGAGAGCTCATGACTGGGGCATGAATATAACATTGATTTAAGCCTCCCCCAAGCTTGAGCGATGCTTTCTCCTTCGCGAGGCCAGAAATTATATATATAATTGCGATCACGATGAACAAGATGCATAGGGTAATACTTTTGATGAAATTCCAACTTCAATCTTTTATAGTTCCATGATTTCATATCATCACATAGCCTATACCATATCAATGTGTCTCCCTTCAAAGATAAAGGGAAGACCTTCTTATTAGCAACATCATCGGGTATACCTGCAAGCTTAATTAATCCACAAACTTCATCCACATATATTAAGTGCTCATCAGGATGCATTGTTCCATCTCCTGTAAAAGGGTTAGCTAGCAGTTTTTCCATCATACCCGAAGGAAATTCAAAAGGAGTTTCATTTTCAATAGGTTCAGTAGGTTGAGGAGCAACTCTTTGCTCTACTGGACGGGGTGAAGATACCCCGAACAAGCCCCTCAGAGAATTACTTTCCATAGTAACAAGTGACAGTAAATTTCAGCACACTATATAAATTTTCCTTACCAAATTCCACCTACCAAAGGCGCTACACTCCCTGGCAACGGCGCCAGAAAAGAGTCTTGATGACCCACAAGTATAGGGGATCTATCGTAGTCCTTTCGATAAGTAAGAGTGTCGAACCCAACGAGGAGCAGAAGGAAATGATAAGCGGTTTTCAGCAAGGTATTCTCTGCAAGTACTGAAATAAGTAGTAACAGATGGTTTTGTGATAAGATAAATTGTAACGAGCAACAAGTAACAAAAGTAAATAAAGTGCAGCAAGGTGGCCCAGTCCTTTTTGTAGCAAAGGACAAGCCGGAAAAAACTCTTGTAATAGGAAAAGCGCTCCCGAGGACACATGGGAATATCGTCAAGCTAGTTTTCATCACGTTCATATGATTCGCGTTCGATACTTTGATAATTTGATATGTGGGTGGACCGGTGCTTGGGTCCTGTCCTTACTTGAACAAGCATCCCACTTATGATTAACCTCTATTGCAAGCATCCGCAACTACAACAAAAGTATTAAGGTAAACCTAACCATAACATGAAACATATGGATCCAAATCAGCCCCTTAAGAAGCAACGCATAAACTAGGGTTTAAGCGTCTGTCACTCTAGCAACCCATCATCTATTTATTACTTTCCAATGCCTTCCTCTAGGCCCAAATAATGGTGAAGTGTTATGTAGTCGACGTTCACATAACACCACTAGAGGCTAGACAACATACATCTTATCAAAATATCAAACGAATACCAAATTCACATGACTACTAATAGCAAGACTTCTCCCTTGTCCTCAGGAACAAATGTAATTACTCACAAAGCATATTCATGTTCATAATCAGAGGGGTAATAATATGCATATAGGATCTGAACATATGATCTTCCACCAAATAAACCAACTAGCATCAACTACAAGGAGTAATCAACACTACTAGCAACCTACTAGCACCAATCCCGGACTTTGGGACAAGAATTGGATATAAGAGATGAACTAGGGTTTGGAGATGAGATGGTGCTGGTGAAGATGTTGATGGAGATTTCCCTCTCCTGATGAGAGGAGCATTGGTGATGACGATGGTGATGATTTCCCCCTCCCGGAGGGAAGTATCCCCGGCAGAACAGCTCTGCCGGAGCTCTAGATTGGTTCCGCCTCGTGGCGGCGGAGTCTCGTCCCGAAAAGTTCCTTCCTATTTTTTTCTCGTAGAAAGACTTCATATAGGAGAAGATGGATGTCGGAGACCCACCAAGAGGCACACGAGGTAGGGCGGCGTGCCCTAGGGGGGGCGCCCCCCACCCTCGTGAGCAGGGTGTGGGCCCCCTGGACATCATCTTTAGCGAGGATTTTTCATTATTTATTTTAAGATGTTCCGTGGAGTTTCAAGACTTTTGGAGTTGCGGAGAATAGGACTCTAATATTTGCTCCTTTTCCAGCCCAGAAGTCCAGCTACCGGCATTCTCCCTCCTTATGTAAAACTTGTAAAATAAGAGAGAATAGCCATAAGTATTGTGACATAAAGTGAAATAACAGTCCATAATGCAATAAATATCGATATAAAAGCATGATGCAAAATGGACGTATCAGACGTCAAGAAAGAAGCGAGGAGGCCACGAGATAGGAGGGCGCGCCTGCCCCCCACCCTTGAGGGCCCCTCGCAGCTCCACCGACCTACTTCTTCCTCCTATATATACCCATATACCCCGAAAACATCCAGGAGCACCATGAAACCCTATTTCCACTGCCGCAACCTTCTGTACCCAAGAGATCCCATCTTGGGGCCTTTTCCGGAGCTCCGCCGGAGAGGGAATCGATCACGGAGGGCTTCTACATCAACACCATAGCCTCTCCGATGATGTGTGAGTAGTTTACCACAGACCTTCGGGTCCATAGTTAGTAGCTAGTTGGCTTCTTCTCTCTCTCTGGATCTCAATACAAAGTTTTCCTCGATCTTCTTGGAGATCTATTCGATGTAATTCTTTTTGCTGTGTGTTTGTCGAGATCCTGTGAATTGTGGGTTTATGATCAAGATTATCTATGAATAGTATTTGATTCTTCTCTGAAATCTTTTATGTATGATTTGTTATCTTTGCAAGTCTCTTCGAATTATTAGTTTGGTTTGGCCTACTAGATTGACCTTTCTTGCAATGGGAGAAGTGATTAGCTTTGGGTTCAATCTTGCGGTGTCCTTTCCCAGTGATAGCAGGGGAAGCGAGGCACGGATTGTATTGTTGCCATCGAGGATAAAAAGATGGGGTTTATATCATATTGCTTGAGTTTATCCCTCTACATCATGCCATCTTGCTTAATGTGTTACTCTGTTCTCATGAACTTAATACTCTAGATGCAGGCAGGAGTTGGTCGATGTGTGGAGTAATAGTAGTAGATGAAGAATCGTTTCGGTCTACTTGTCGCGAACGTGATGTCTATATACATGATCATGCCTAGATATTCTCATAATTATGCACTTTCCTATCAATTATTCGACAATAATTTGTTCACCCACCGTAATACTTATTCTATCTCGAGAGAAGCTGATGTCTACTACACAACCTTATTCTTGTAGACGTTCTTGGGCCTCCAAGTGCAGAGGTTTGTAGGACAGTAGCAAATTTCCCTCAAGTGAATGACCTAAGGTTTACTAATCCGTGGGAGGCGTAGGATGAAGATGGTCTCTCTCAAGCAACCCTGCAACCAAATAACAAAGAGTCTCTTTTGTCCCCAACACACCCAATACAATGGTAAATTGTATAGGTGCACTAGTTTGGCGGAGAGATGGTGATACGAGTGCAATATGGATGTTAGATATAGGTTTTTGTAATCTGAAAAATATAAAAACAGCAAAGTAGCAAGTGATAAAAGTGAGCATAAACGGTATTGCAATGCGTTGAAACAAGGCCTAGGGTTCATACTTTCACTAGTGCAAGTTCTCTCAACAATAATTACATAATTGGATCACATAACTATCCCTCAACATGCAACAAAGAGTCACTCCAAAGTCACTAATAGCGGAGAACAAACGAAGAGATTATGGTAGGGTACGAAACCACCTCAAAATTATCCTTTCTGATCGATCTATTCAAGAGTCCGCAGTAAAATAACACAAAGCTATTCTTTCCGTTCAATCTATCCTAGAGTTCGTACTAGAATAACATCTTAAGACACAAATCAACCAAAACCCTAATGTCACCTAGATACTCCAATGTCACCTCAAGTATCCGTGGGCATGATTATACGATATGCATCATACAATCTCAGATTCATCTATTCAACCAACACAAAGAACTTCAAAGAGTGCCCCAAAGTTTCTACCGGAGAGTCAAGACGAAAATGGGTACCAAACCCCATGCATAGATTCCCAAGGTCACTGAACCCGCAAGTTGATCACCAAAACATACATCAAGTGGATCACGTGATATCTCATTGTCACCACAGATAAGCACATGCAAGACATACATCAAGTGTTCTCAAATCCTTAAAGACTCAATCCGATAAGATAACTTCAAAGGGAAAACTCAATCCATTATAAGAGAGTAGAGGGGGAGAAACATCATAAGATCCAACTACAATAGCAAAGCTCGCGATACATCAAGATCGTATCACCCCAAGAACACGAGAGAGAGATCAAACACATAGCTACTGGTACATACCCTCAGCCCCGAGGGTGGACTACTCCCTCCTCGTCATGGAGAGTGCCAGGATGATGAAGATGGCCACCGGAGAGGGATTCCCCCCTCCGGCAGGGTGCTGGAACGGGTCTAGATTGGTTTTCGGTGGCTACAAAGGCTTCTGGCGGCGGAACACCCGATCTATTCTGATCCCTGATGTTTTTAGGGTATATGGACATATATAGGTGAAAGAAGTCGGTCAGGGGAGCCACGAGGGGCCCATGAGGGTGGGAGGCGCGCCTCCCTGCCTCGTGGCCACCTCGAAGCTTCCTTGACTTCAACTCCAAGTCTCCTAGGTCACGTTCGTTCCAAAAATCATGCTCCCGAAGGTTTCATTCCGTTTGGACTCTGTTTGATATTCCTTTTCTGCGAAACACTGAAACAAGGGGAAAACAGAAACTGGCACTGGGCTCTGGGTTAATAGGTTTGTCCCGAAAATAATATAAAAGTGCATAATAAAGCCCATAAACATCCAAGATGGATAATATAATAGCATGAATACTTCATAAATTATAGATACGTTGGAGACGTATAAGCATCCCCAAGCTTAATTCATGCTTGTCCTCGAATAGGTAAATGATAAAAGAAATAATTTATGAAGTGTGAATGCTAGCAGGTGCACAAGTTTGATCAATGATAATTTCAATCACCTTTTCTAGCATCCTTATATATATATCATAATGGTAGCTCATCTCATAAAGCTTCTCATGATCAAGTAACAAGCTATTCACATGTTAAAGTATAGATCATAAAATTTCTTGAAAACTAACAAACCGTGTTATTAGTCATCAAACAATTACAATTCATATTATTTTCAGGAAGAGTCTATCTCAGAGCTTTGATTTAGCAAACTCCACATACTCAACTATCATTTAGTCTTTCACATTTGCTAACACTCACACGATATTTGTGGGTTCAAAGTTTTAATCAGACACGGAGAAAGATAGGGGCTTATAGATTCGCCTCCCAACCTTTTACCTCAAGGGCAATGTCAACAACAATAGCTCATGATGCCTTACATCCAATTGTGTATATATATATATATATATATATATCAGAATCTTTCCAACGCAATGTGCTTGCCAAAGGATAAAATGTAAAAAGTAAAGGTGAAGATCACCAAGACTATTGCATAAGGTAGAAGACAAGAATAAAAGATAGGCCCTTCGCAGAGGGAAGCAGAGGTTGTCATGCACTTTTATAGTTGGATGCACAAAATCTTAATGCGAAAGAACGGTCACTTTATATTGCCACTTGTGATAGGGACCTTTATTATGCAGTTCGTCACTTGTATTGCTTCCATATCACAATATCGTATAAAGCTTATGTTCTCCACACTAAAGGGTCATACATATTTAGAGAGCAATTTTTATTGCGTGCACCGATGACAACTTACTTGAAGGATCTTACTCAATCCATAGGTAGGTATGGTGGACTCTCATGGCAATACTGGTTTAAGGGATGTTTGTTAGCACAAGTAGTATGTCTACTTGGTGCAAAGAATTTGTCTAGCATGAGGGGGGAAGGCAAGCTCAACGTGTTGGGCGATCCATGACAATATACTTTATTTCGGATATAAGAAAACATAACCCATTACGTTGTCTTCCTTGTCCAACATCAACATTTTAGCATATCATATTTTAATGAGTGCTCACAATTACAAAAGATGTCCAAGATAGTATATTTATATGTGAAATCTCTCTTCCTTCAATATTCTTTCATGAATTGTTCAAGTGACCAATACAATGTTTGCTAACCTTCAATAAATTTACCACATCTAGTTCTTATATGTAAAGTCATTACTCCCCATGGGATAAGCATATGAAACATATATAATTTCAGATTTATGATATTCAATTCATTCAACCATTTACTCATAGGATATAAGTCAAGCATACGAGTAAATGACAAACTACTCCAAAAAGATATAAGTGAAGATCAATGAGTAGTTGACTAATTATGTAACTATGTGAAGACTCTCTAACATTTAATATTTTCAGATCTTGGTATTTTATTCAAACAGAGAGCAAAACAAAATAAAATAGAATGACGATCCAAGCAAAACACATATCATGTGGTGAATAAAAATATAGCTCCAAGTAAAGTTACCGATGAACGAAGACGAAAGAGGGGATGCCTTCCGGGGCATCCCCAAGCTTAGGCTTTTGGTTGTCCTTGAATATTACGTTGGGATGACTTGGGCATCCCCAAGCTTAGGCTCTTGCGGCTCCTTATTTCATAGTCCATCGAATCTTTACCCAAAACTTGAAAACTTCACAACACAAAACTTAACAGAAAACTCGTAAGCTCTGTTAGTATAAGAAAGCAAATCACCATCATAAGGTACTGTAATGAACTCATTATTTATTTATCTTGGTGTGATATCTACTGTATTCCGACTTATCTATGTTTATACCCTCCGATACTACTCATAGATTCATCAAAATAAGCAAACAACACATAGAAAACAGAATCTGTCAAAAACAGAACAGTATGTAGTAATCTGTATCAAACGTATACTTATGGAACCCAAAAAATTCTAAAATAAATTTCTGGACGTGAGGAATTTATCTATTAATCATCTGCAAAAAGAATCAACTAAATATCACTCTCCAGTAAAAAGTTGTAGCTAATCTCGTGAGCGCTAAACTTTCTGTTTTTTACAGCATGATCGCAAAGACTTTCCCTAAGTCTTCCCAAAGGTTCTACTTGGCACAAACACTAATTAAAAACATAAAACCACATCTAAACATAGGCTAGATGGATTATTTATTACTAAACAGGAACAAAAAGCAAGGAACAAAAATAAAATTGGGTTGCCTCCCAACAAGCGCTAACGTTTAACGCCCCTAGCTAGGCATGATGATTTCAATGATGCTCACATAAAAGGTAAGAATTGAAACATAAAGAGAGCATCATGAAGAATGTGACTAGCACATTTAAGTCTAACCCACTTCCTATGCATAGGGATTTTGTGAGAAAATAACTTATGGGAACAATAATCAACTAGCATAGGAGGGTAAAACAAGCATAACTTTAAAATTTTAAGCACATAGAGAGGAAACTTGATATTATTGCAATTCCTACAAGCATATATTCCTTCCTCACAATAATTTTCAGTGACATCATGAATGAATTCAACAATATAACCATCACATAAAGCATTCTTTTCATGATCTACAAGCATAGAATTTTTATTACTCTCCACATAAGCAAATTTCTTCTCATGAATAATAGTGGGAGCAAACTCAACAAAATAACTATCATGTGATTGACAATTAAGACAAAGATGACAAGTTTCATGGTTATAATTATTATTTAAAGCATACGTGTCATCACAATAATCATTATAGATAGGAGGCATGCTTTCATCATAGTAAATTTGCTCATCAAAGCTTGGGGGACAAAAATATCATCTTCATCAAACATAGCTTCCCCAAGCTTGTGGCTTTGCATATCATTAGCATCATGGGTATTCAAAGAATTCATACTAACAACATTGCAATCATGCTCATCATTCACATATTTTATGCCAAGCATTCTATGTAATTCTTCTTCTAGTACTTGTGCACAATTTTCCTTCCCATCATTTTCACGAAAGACATTAAGAAGATGAAGCATATGAGGTACCCTCAATTCCATTTTTTTGTAGTTTAGACTAAACTAGTGATAAAACAAGAAACAAAAATATTCTATTGCAAGATCTAAAGATATACCTTCAAGCACTCACCTCCCGGCAACGGCGCCAGAAAAGAGCTTGATGTCTACTACAAAACCTTATTCTTGTAGACGTTCTTGGGCCTCCAAGTGCAGAGGTTTGTAGGAGAGTAGCAAATTTCCCTCAAGTGGATGACCTAAGGTTTATCAATCTGTGGGAGGCGTAGGATGAAGATGGTCTCTCTTAAGCAACCCTGCAACCAAATAACAAAGAGTCTCTTGTGTCCCCAACACACCCAATACAATGGTAAATTGTATAGGTGCACTAGTTCGGCGAAGAGATGGTGATACAAGTGCAATATGGATGGTAGATATAGGTTTTTGTAATCTGAAAATATAAAAAACAGCAAAGTAGCAAGTGATAAAAGTGAGCAAAAACGGTATTGCAATGCGTTGAAACAAGGCCTAGGGTTCATACTTTCACTAGTGCAAGTTCTCTCAACAATAATTACATAATTGGATCACATAACTATCCCTCAACATGCAACAAAGAGTCACTCCAAAGTCACTAATAGCGCAGAACAAACGAAGAGATTATGGTAGGGTACGAAACAACCTCAAAGTTATCCTTTCTGATCGATCTATTCAAGAGTCCATAGTAAAATAACACGAAGCTATTCTTTTCGTTCAATCTATCCTAGAGTTCGTACTAGAATAACATCTTAAGACAGAAATCAACCAAAACCCTAATGTCACCTAGATACTCCAATGTCACCTCAAGTATCCGTGGGCATGATTATACGATATGCATCATACAATCTCAGATTCATCTATTCAACCAAAACAAAGAACTTCAAATAGTGTCTCAAAGTTTCTACCGGTGAGTCAAGACGAAAATGTGTGCCAACCCCTATGCATAGATTCCCAAGGTCACAGAACCCGCAAGTTGATCATCAAAACATACATCAAGTGGATCACGTGATATCCCATTGTCACCACATATAAGCACATGCAAGACATACATCAAGTGTTCTCAAATCCTTAAAGACTCAATCTGATAAGATAACTTCAAAGGGAAAACTCAATCCATTACAAGAGAGTAGAGGGGTAGGAACATCATAAGATCCAACTATAATAGCAAAGCTCGCGATACATCAAGATCGTATCACCTCAAGAACACGAGAGAGAGAGAGAGAGATCAAACACATAGCTCCTGGTACATACCCTCAGCCCGAGGGTGGACTACTCCCTCCTCGTCATGGAGAGCGCCGAGATGATGAAGATGGTCACCGGAGAGGGATTTCGCCCTCCGGCAGGGTGCCGAAACGGGTATAGATTGGCTTTCGGTGGCTACGGAGGCTTCTGGCGGCGGAACTCCCGATCTATTCTGGTCCCTGATGTTTTTAGGGTATATGGACATATATAGGTGAAAGAAGTCGGTCAGGGGAGCCACGAGGGGCCCGCGAGGGTGGGGGCCGCACCCAGAGGGGCAGGCGCGCTTCCCTGCCTCATGGCCACCTCGAAGCTTCCTTGACTTCAACTCCAAGTCTCCTGGATCACGTTCATTCCAAAAATCACGCTCCCGAAGGTTTCATTCCGTTTGGATTCTGTTTGATATTCCTTTTCTGTGAAACACTGAAACAAGGGGAAAAAATAGAAACTAGCACTGGGCTCTGGGTTAATAGGTTAGTCCCAAAAATAATATAAAAGTGCATAATAAAGCCCATAAACATCCAAGATGGATAATATAATAGCATGAATACTTCATAAATTATAGATACGTTGGAGACGTATCAGAAGCCTCCAGTGAAACCTATTGCCCCCGGGTCTATCTTCCATCATATTGCTTTCCTATCAATTTACTATTTCTGCTATCTTTTACTTTGCAATCTTTACTTTCAATCTATATCATAAAAATACCAAAAATATTTATCTTATTATCTCTATCATATCTCACTTTTGGAAGTGGTCGTGAAGGGATTGACAACCCCTTTATCGCGTTGGTTGCAAGGTTCTTAGTTGTTTGTGTAGGTGCGAGGTGACTTGCGTGTAATCTCCTACTAGATTGATACCTTGGTTCTCAAAAACTGAGGGAAATACTTACGTTACTTTGCTGCATCACCCTTTCCTCTTTAAGGGAAAACCAACACATGCTCAAGAGGTAGCAGTGACGCACATGGATGACTAGATCGGACAGCTCCCCGCATCAATCCAACGGCCATCCACGCGGCAAATGTTTTCTAGTTATCCGCCGGCTGACGTGTAGCAGCAAGGGGGGCAACGCTATGTGTCAGCTGGTGGATAATCTGAGAAGATCCGCCGCCTCAGCAGCCGTTGGATGGAGTGCCAGAGTAGCCAGCTGATCTATGCAACAAGTTTGATCTTACGCTCAACTTTCTGCAACAACAGTCTTGTTGCAATTTTCCCCGGTTTGTTTTTATATTTCTACAACAGGAGCTTTGTTGCGCTTGGGTTTCTGCAACAAGTACTTTGTTGTAAAAAAATCAATGGTTTTTTCCTCCGATATTAGCAACATGAGCCTTGATGCACTCAACCTTCTGCAACAACCTTGTTGCAGAATTTCTCCAAACCATTTTTTCCATTCGATCTCTGTAACAAAAGCTTTGTTGAAGAGAGCCTTCTGCAACAAGAGCCTTGTTGCAGAATCTTTTCTGCAGCGGGAAGGATAGCTCGGCCATGGATGAGGGAGGAGAGCGCCACAGGATGAGAGAGAGAGAGAGAGAGAGAGAGAAGGGATGGAGATCGAGGAAGAAGGAAAAAATGGCATACTGGTGGGCGAGGAGATAAGGTTGAGAAAGGGGAAGTGATTACCTTGATGTGCCCATATTGCCACGTGTAGCGAAGAGGAGGCGGCGGACGCAGAGTCTGTTTCCGGTCGGCTGAATAATAGCATTTCCCTTTTTTTTGGTTGTCTCGGAGCCTTTTTTGGTTGGTTGACACGTGCTCTCCTGTTCTCGCAACACCGTATTTTCTTTAAAACACAGTACAACAACACTCGTACAAATGCACAAACACTTAGCCTTATGAACATCTCCGAAAGACTAAGCCGGCCCATCATCTTGTGATTGACAAAGTCGTCACAGACGTCTTCATAGTCGATGGGAACGTCTTCTCCCACTGAACACACATCGCTAGAAGGTCTAAATCAAAATTTTAAAAATACGACCACAGATGCCAAGTAAAAGACTTGCACCCTGGTGGGTCGGTTCCATCACAAGAAATCTAACCATCTGAGCTTCACTTTGCAACATTGTATATACGTGTGATCGATCTAGTCCAATCCAATTTGCTCAGTTCGAAATCCTTGATATAGGAGGCACTAGTTGATGTTCCACAATTATCTCTGGAGAAATTTCTTAGCAAGATTAGTCGCTTGGTCCATGCCCTTTGATTGGGACCCTGGCGCCTTTGCATGCGGAGAAGGATGGTGCCTCTCTTTCTGGGTGACGCAACGAGCATATGGAGAAGAACATTGCATGCAACATCCCAACGACCAAGCACGCAGATTATAGATTGTTGGAGGTTTTTGGTGAGTTACCATAGGCAAGTAAAGTGGAGGACGCTCAGCAGAAGATGAAAGCCTATGTGGACATGTACAAAAAAGAATGTTTTCTCCGCAAGTGATCGCAGCGTTGAGCATTTTGATAGGCATTGACGGGAAGTCAATGCTGGAACTTCCATGATGTTTCTAACATGATTAAGTTAGTCCATGATGCTTTCGTGCAAAGACGAGATGATGCTTGATATAAATGAGATCCATTGGGCGAGTGGTGGTTCTGGGCCCTGGGCTCTTTTATGTCAGGCTCCTTGTGTCTTATCCCTATCCCCAAGCTCTAGCGTCTTTTTCTTCTTCTTTTTGTTTTTCAGTTTTTGGTTTTTTACTTGGTTTTCTCTAATTGACCATGTCAGGTTTTGGGTCTGAATTTTCTATAAATTGTTCCATCTCTTTTCTTCTTAATGAACTACAGAAACCCTCTGCCTTCGTGATGAGGTTGTTCAAAAAATAGTATACATGTACATAGTTCAACAAAAAAACATACAGAAGCAAAAAATTATATTTGAACAACTTGGGCTAAATGATATGACATCCAAGAAAAGTATCAGCTACTTGTTGTGTAAATCACACCCCTGTTTATTTAATACCCATCTATACATTGTCATCACAAACTGCTAATCAAGTGAAGAAAACAAACTTAAATTGCAAATAGAAAATTGTAATGTCAAGAGACTGACTAGAAAAAAAGCTACAACCCTCGACGAGAGACATCAATCGCAAATTGGCGAACAAATCAAAAGAGGAAAACCAACGGCTCTGAGCCTGCGCCCCTAGCATTTTGGGAGATCGGCCGGCGGGGGGAGCAACTTCTGGTTCGGAAGGCTCCCGTCTAGGACCAGCCATGCCATTCTCAGTCCCCACGTCGTGTGCACCTCCAGATGGCAATGCATGAACCATACACCTGCACGTGCATGAATATGATACGTATGAGCATGGACAGAAATATTCTTTCAGTACTTATATTATAAGCTCTCTTTTTTTTCTTGCGAAAAGATTGAACTAAACTATAGTTACCTGGGTTATCGGCGAGGAAGCGAATGGCCACCCACCCGCCGGCCGGCACCCCAACGGTGTTCCGCTCTACCGGGTCGACGAGGTTGAACTTGGCAGGGTCGTTCACGGCGTCGTAGTTGCCAAACCCTTGCCCGACCACAAAGAAGTTGAAGCCGTGCAGGTGCAGGGGGTGGCTCTCGAAGCCGAGGATGCTCGTGTCCTGCATCACCAGCTCCACCGACGTGTTGAATGGCAGCACGAGGAGCTTGGTCCCCTTGGCCACGTTCGTGTTGTTCGGCGGCGCCCCCGTGTAGTTGAATTTCAAGAGGGGCGTGACCGGGAAGTTGGACCCGTAGACTCCCCGAGACACGCCGGTGAAGTGCGACTGGAGGAGCGCCGTGGAAGGGAGCACCAGCGAGACGTTGTTCATGGCCGCCGCGAACTGCGTTTTGTTGGTGGGCCCCTGGCACGTAGTGTTCGCGGGGCACGGGAGCGTGCCCAGCCCGACCGTGAAGAAGAACCGCTTGTCCACCGACCGTGGCACGGCCGCCGGGTACTGAGGCGTGGCGAGGCTGCGGAGCTTGGAGGTGAAGTTGGTGACGAAGCCGGTGTCGTTGAACCGCGGGAGGGCCGGCTTGAACAGCGGCAAGTCCTTATCAAAGCTTGGCACGGAGGGTGAGCCGGGCTTTTGGTACTCGAGGATGCCGGCGACGGTGGAGTTGTCAAAGGTGCCTGGCCTGATGGTGGAGTAGGGCGCGGCGGACATGTAGAAGTTGGCCTTGGGGTGGAACGGCTTGGCGGTGAGGAGTACGTTGGTGGTCTGGCCCGGAGAGATGATCAGGGTCTTGACGGTGAAAGGCTTGACGTAGACGGCGTCGACCTCGACGACGGTGAGCCTGTGATTGGCGACGGAGAAGAAGAGTTCATCGCTGAGCGCCGCGTTGATGAGGCGCAGCATGTACGTTTTCCCGGGTTCCACCTTCAGTTTGAAAGTGTCTGCGATGTGTCACCATACAACATCTCTATTAGTAGTTGGCACGTCTTGCAGACCTGTGACTCACATTGGCTACAAAGAAGAACAGAAAAAACGTGGTGGTACCTTTGGCGGAGCAGTTGTAGAGCGGCCCAGGTAGTCCGTTGATCGTGAAAGCGTCGGAGATATTCGGTGCTCCGCCCGTCCGAAGCGCCTGCCTGACCACCGCTTCCGTGTCAGCCTTCCACCACTCGCCGAAGACGACCGGGACCTCCTTGTGCGGCGCGACGAACGGGTAAGGCACGCCGTGCTTGGGGAGGATGATGATGGCGCCGTAGACGGTGGCGCGCAGCCAGGAGATGTGCGCGTGCCACCACAGCGTGCCACGCTGCCCGGTGACGGTGAAGTCGTAGACGTAGCTCCGACCCGTCTGGATGGGGCACTGCGTGACGTACGCCGGCCCGTCGGCCCAGCCGCTCCGCAGCTGCCGGACGCCGTGCCAGTGCAGCGTGACGTTGTGCGCGACGCGGTTGGTGACGCGGACGACGACGCGGTCGCCTTCCCTCGCCAGCAGCGTCGGGCCGGGGTACTCCCCGTTCACCGTCACGATGCTCTTGGTCCCGCACAGCCTCGTCACATTCGCCATTTGCACCTGCATGCATGCAGAGGTAAGGTTTCGATCAAGACGAGCTCGAGCACCATGCATGAATTAATGTGATCAAATCAAGATGATGGCCGGAAATGCATGCAGAAGATGGAAGAATTGTGGACATACATTGAAATTGTAGTGTCTGGTGACGCTCTGGGCTTGGACGATGAGCAGCAGCAGGGTCGCCATGAGGAGGGAGCACGGAGCCGGAAGGCCGGAGGAGATAGCCATGGCCATAGCTTTGTGGTCTTTTGAGCTTCTATATCTTGAGGGTGGAATGAATGATGAGAGAAGCACTTCGGCTGAGTATATATACATGAACTGGAGGTCCCAAACGTATGCCAACTACGTACCACCGGCCGGGCCATTTGCTTGAGGTACATGCATGAATTGTCGCACGACAGACAGGTGCCCCATGGCTTAGGCGGCAATTTTCGTTATTTGGTGGATGAACTATCAAGGCTACCTTCAAGGCTTCAAGCTTGAGCTGGAGCATGCTCTAGCTTTGGAGTGTGGCTACAGCCAGTGCACTTTTTTTTTATGAGTTGTACAGCCAGTGCACTTGATCGAGTACCTCTAGTTTAGTTTGCATGCCTGGGTCACGTACCGTGTCCGTTGCAAAATATACCTGAGCACGCTTAATTAATCGCGACGATCACTTGTATGATACTCCAGCAAGTTTAATTAGTTAGCCCATGAAGATACAGAACAGCAAGATAGACATAGACAGTAGTTACTTCTGTTAGTTTGTCACTGTCACCACACCAACCTATACATATATAGCTATCTATGCTACTAGCCTTTTATAGATAAAAATAAGTTCACTGGTCGCTAAGCGGTAAACGTCAGTTCGTGATGTACTACTCGTATTCTTCCTCCTACGGTCCAGTGTGAATACAGTATGGTACACCAATGTTTGCATTTTTTTTAAGTTTACCTCCTGCCTCTGCATTTGAATGATGAATGCGGCCATACATAACGACATGAAAAATTTGACATGGAACTCCATTCAGTAGGTGCAGCATGCCTACCTAGTTGTTGGTGTCTTTGACGTGCGCCCACGAGTTCTTCCCTAGTTCCCTTGTAGTACAATTCCCAACGAACAGAAGGATGCTTGACCCAACCCGGTTAACAATTCACTTATACTTACACCCCATAAACACAACATAGATCGGCCGATACCTTCTTGTGGAAGCGCCGGCCGTGCGCTTAACGCGCGGTTGCATTTCGGCCGCATCTCGTCCACATACGTTTTTTTGATGTATTTATTTATTACTTTCATCATCGATTTTGTTGATACATTGAAGTACATTCATCAAATCTTGACTAGAATAGCAAGATCAAACAAAACAAGAATCGTAAAAAGACATTTTATAAGATATCCAACTTTCATAATTGCTCCCATAAGTTGAATTAGTGCCTTCTCGATGCCTTTATTATTGATCTACGGAGTCTCGATCTTGCATGCTTCTTTCTTCTTTGACTCTAAAGTAGACGTTGCTTCTTCGCATTTAGTCTCATCTCTACCTTCTATTCTAGCAAAAAGTGCACGGAGATCTATCAAATTTCGTTCTACCAATAGATCGATGTATTCTTCTTCCTAATACCAAAAGCTGCATCTATCCTACACAATAAAAAATTGAGTATAAGCAAAATGAGCCGAATCCGAGAGCACAACCGAAGCTAAACTAGCACATACCCCATCGTTTCTGCACTTGACGAACACACATCTAGGGTGTTCTGGCGTTGTAGACACGCGACACGACCTTTTGTGGACAGTCATCGCACTTTATGAGCGGCCACGGTGTGCCGACGAGCCTTTGGGCCAGTATCGAGCCCGGACAATGATCGTTGGTGTATTTGGCGGCGAACCGGCGATGGGGTAGATCCGAGTGGCTAGAGACGGAGTCGATACCTGCATGTGGTCTGGGGCCGTTGCCGGGGTTGTGTGGTTTGGTACCCAGCCAGTCCATGGCATGGCGCGGCCTTCGGCAGCCGGTTGAGCTCAAATCCAGCAGGTTCCGCTTCAAATTCGACCGTCGGATGCGCTAAAATCAGGCGTCCAGGGTTGGACAGCTCGGGGCGTCGAGGAAACGGGAGCTGCGACAAGGGTAGGGGGCGGCGGGTATGTGGCCGTGCTGGACAGCGACATGGCCGAAAAAATGGCGGCGGTTGCAACTGCTACTTCTTGAGCTTCCGTTGGTTTTTCCCTTGAAGAGGAAATGGTGATGCAGCAAAGTAGAGATAAGTATTTCTCTCAGTTTGAGAACCAATGTATCAATCCAGTAGGAGACCACACACAAATCACTGAATACCTGCACAAACAATCAAACAACTTGCAACCAACACGATAAAGGGGTTGTCAATCCCTTCACAGTTATTTGCAAAGGTGAGATCTAATAGAGATGGATAAATAGTAAAGTAAATATTTTTGGTATTTTTGGTTTATAGATCGGAAAGTAAAAGATTGCAAATGTAGTAAATCGGAAACTAATATTGTAGATCGGAAACTTATATGATGGAAAATAGAAGATTATATGATGGAAAATAGACCCGGAGGCCATACGTTTCACTAGAGGCTTCTCTCGTGATAGCAAATAATACGGTGAGTGAACAAATTACTGTCGGACAATTGATAGAAAAGCGCAAAGTTATGAAGATATCTAAGGCAATGATCATGAATATAGGCATCACATCCGTGTCAAGTAAAACGATGCTGCATCTACTACTATTACTCCACACATCGCCCGGCTCCTGTTTGCATCTAGAGTATTAAGTTCATGAAGAACAGAGTAACGCATTAAGTAAGATGACATGATGTAGAGGAATTAACCCAAGCAATATGACGAAAACTCCGTATGACGGAGAGGTATCACTGGGCCCACTCGGTAATGCATCATCATTATGAGCTCAAAGTGACCAAGTGTCTGGTCACGGGATCATGCATTACGGTACGAGTAAAGTGACTTGCCGGTAACGAGATTGAACGAGGTATTGGGATACCGACGATCGAATCTTGGGCAAGTAGCATACCGATTGACGAAGGGAATTGTATGCGGGATTGATTGAATCCTCGACATCGTGGTTCATCCGATGAGATCATCGAGGAGCATGAGGGAGCCAACATGGGTATCCAGATCCCGCTGTTGGTTATTGGCCGGAGAGTCGTCTCGGTCATGTCTACGTGTCTCCCGAACCCGTAGGGTCTACACACTTAAGGTTCCGTGACGCTAGGGTTATAGGGATATGTATATGCAGTAACCCGAATGTTGTTCGGAGTCCCGGATGAGATCCCGGACGTCATGAGGAGTTCCGGAATGGTCCGGAGGTAAAGATTTATATATGGGAAGTCTTGTTTTGGTCGCCGGAAAGGTTTCACGCATTATCGGTATTGTACCGGGAGTGCCAAAAGGGGTCCGGGGGTCCACCATGGGGGTCCACTTGCCCCGGGGGGGCACATGGGCTGTAGGGGTGTGCGCCTTGGCCTGTATGGGCCAAGGGCACCAGCCCCAAGAGGCCCATGCGCCAAGAGATAAGGGAAAGGAAGAGTCCTAAAGGGGGAAGGCACCTCCAAGGTGCCTTGGGGAGGATGGACTCCTCCTTGGCCGCACCCTTCCTTGGAGGAAGGGCCAAGGCTGCCCCCCTCTCCCTTGGCCCTATATATAGTGGGGGAAGGGAGGGCAGCCGCACCAAAGCCCTGGCGCCTCCCTCTCCCTCTCCAACACCTCCTCCTCCTCCATAGAGCTTGGCGAAGCCCTGACGGAGTACTGCAGCTCCACCACCACCACGCCGTCGTGCTGCTGCTGGAGCCATCTTCCTCAACCTCTCCTTCCCCCTTGCTGGATCAAGAAGGAGGAGACGTCACGCTGACCGTACGTGTGTTGAAAGCGGAGGTGCCGTCCGTTCGGCGCTAGGATCTCCGGTGATTTGGATCACGTCGAGTACGACTTCCTCATCCCCGTTCTTTGAACGCTTCCGCGCGTGATCTACAAAGGTATGTAGATGCAATCCGATCACTCGTTGCTGGATGAACTCATAGATGGATCTTGGTGAAACCGTAGGAAAATTTTTGTTTTCTGCAAACGTTCCCCAACAGTGGCATCATGAGCTAGGTCTATGCGTAGTTCTCTATGCACGAGTAGAACACAATTTGTTGTGGGCGTTGATGTTGTCAACTTTCTTGCCGCTACTAGTCTTATCTTGCTTCAACGGTATTGTGGGATGAAGCGGCCCGGACCAATCTTACACGTACGCTTACGTGAGACCGGTTCCACCGACTGACATGCACTAGTTGCATAAGGTGGCTGGCGGGTGTCTGTCTCTCCCACTTTAGTTGGAGCGGATTCGATGAAAAGGGTCCTTATGAAGGGTAAATAGAAGTTGACAAATCACGTTGTGGCTTTCACGTAGGTAAGAAAACGTTCTTGCTAGTAACCCTACTTCAGCCACGTAAAACTTGCAACAACAATTAGAGGACATCTAACTTGTTTTTGCAGCAAGTGCTTTGTGATATGATATGGCCAAAGTTGTGATGAATGATGAATGATATATATGTGATCTATGAGATGTTCATGCTATTGTAATAGGAATCACGACTTGCATGTCAATGAGTATGACAACCGGCAGGATCCATAGGAGTTGTCTTTATTTTTTTGTATGACCTGCGTGTCATTGAGAAACGCCATGTAAATTACTTTACTTCATTGCTAAACGCGTTAGCCATAGTAGTAGAAGTAATAGTTGGCGAGCAACTTCATGGAGACACGATGATGGAGATCATGATGATGGAGATCATGGTGTCATGCCGGTGACAAGATGATCATGGAGCCCCAAGATGGAGATCAAAGGAGCTATGTGATATTGGCCATATCATGTCACTATTATTATTTGATTGCATGTGATGTTTATCATGTTTTTGCATCTTGTTTACTTAGAACGACGGTAGTAAATAAGATGATCCCTCATAATAATTTCAAGAAAGTGTTCCCCCTAACTGTGCACCATTGCGACAGTTCGTTGTTTTGAAGCACCACGTGATGATCGGGTGTGATAGATTCCAACGTTCACATACAACGGGTTTAAGACAGATTTACACATGCAAACACTTAGGTTGACTTGACGAGCCTAGCATGTACAGACATGGCCTCGGAACACAGAAGACCGAAAGGTCGAACATGAGTCGTATAGAAGATACGATCAACATGAAGATGTTCACCAACGTTGACTAGTCCGTCTCACGTGATGATCGGACACGGCCTAGTTAACTCGGATCATGTTATACTTAGATTACAGGAGGGATGTCTATCTAAGTGGGAGTTCATTGAATAATTTGATTAGATGAACTTAATTATCATGAACTTAGTCTAAAATATTTACAATATGTCTTGTAGATCAAATGGCCAACGTAGTCCTCAACTTCAACGCGTTCCTAGAGAAAACCAAGCTGAAAGACGATGGCAGCAACTACACGGACTGGGTCCGGAACCTGAGGATCATCCTCATAGCTGCCAAGAAATATTATGTCCTACAAGCACCGCTGGGTGACGCACCTATTCTCCCTGCAGAACAAGACGTTATGAACGCATGGCAGGCACGTACCGATGACTACTCCCTCGTTCAGTGCGGCATGCTTTACAGCTTAGAGCCGGGGCTCCAAAAGTGTTTTGAGAGACACGGAGCATATGAGATGTTCGAAGAGCTGAAAATGGTTTTCCAAGCTCATGCCCGGGTCGAGGGATATGAACTCTCCGACAAGTTCTTCAGCTGTAAGATGGAGGAAAACAGTTATGTCAGTGAGCACATACTCACTATGTCTGGGTTGCATAACCGCTTGACTCAGCTAGGAGTTAATCTCCCGGATGACGCAATCATTGACAGAATCCTTCAGTCGCTTCCACCGAGCTACAAGAGCTTTGTGATGAACTTCAATATGCAGGGGATGGAAAAGACCATTCCTGAAGTATTTGCAATGCTGAAATCAGTAGAGGTAGAAGTCAAAAAGGAACATCAAGTGTTGATGGTGAATAAAACCACTAAGTTCTAGAAGGGCAAGGGTAAGAAAGCCTTCAAGAAGGACGGCAAGGGAGTTGCCGCACCCGGCAAGCAAGCTGCCGGGAAGAAGCCAAAGAATGGACCCAAGCCCAAGACTGAGTGTTTTTATTGCAAGGGAAGTGGTCACTGGAAGCGGAACTGCCCCAAATACTTAGCGGACAAGAAGGCCGGCATCACAAAAGGTATATGTGATATACATGTAATTGATGTGTACCTTACCAGTACTCGTAGTAGCTCTTGGGTATTTGATACCGGTGCAGTTGCTCACATTTGTAACTCAAAGCAGGAGCTGCGGAATAAGCGGAGACTGGCGAAGGACGAGGTGACGATGCGCGTCAGGAATGGTTCCAAAGTCGATGTGATCGCCGTCGGCACGCTGCCTCTTCATTTACCTACGGGATTAGTTTTAAACCTCAATAATTGTTATTTAGTACCAGCTTTGAGCATGAACATTGTATCAGGATCTCGTTTAATACGAGATGGCTACTCATTTAAATCCGAGAATAATGGTTGTTCTATTTATATGAGAGATATGTTTTATGGTCATGCTCCGATGGTGAATGGTTTATTCTTAATGAATCTCGAGCGTAATGCTACACATGTTCATAGTGTGAGTACCAAGAGATGTAAGATTGATAATGATAGTCCCACATACTTGTGGCACTGCCGCCTTGGTCACATAGGTGTCAAACGCATGAAGAAGCTCCATGCAGATGGACTTTTAGAGTCTCTTGATTACGAATCATTTGACACATGCGAACCATGCCTCATGGGTAAAATGACCAAGACTCCGTTCTCAAGGACAATGGAGCGAGCGACCAACTTATTGGAAATCATACATACTGATGTGTGCGGTCCAATGAGTGTTGAGGCTCGCGGTGGCTATCGTTATGTTCTCACCCTCACTGATGACTTGAGTAGATATGGGTATATCTATTTAATGAAACACAAGTCTGAATCCTTTGAAAAGTTCAAGGAATTTCAGAGTGAGGTTGAGAATCAACGTGACAGAAAAATCAAGTTTTTGCGATCAGATTGTGGAGGAGAATACTTGAGTCACGAATTTGGCACAAACTTAAGAAAATGTGGAATAGTTTCACAACTCACGCCGCCTGGAACACCTCAGCGTAATGGTGTGTCCGAACATCGTAATCACACTCTATTAGATATGGTGCGATCTATGATGTCTCTTACCGATTTACCGCTATCTTTTTGGGGCTATGCTTTAGAGACTGCCGCATTCACTTTAAATAGGGCTCCGTCGAAATCCGTTGAGACGACACCGTATGAATTATGGTTTGGGAAGAAACCTAAGCTGTCGTTTCTAAAAGTTTGGGGATGCGATGCTTATGTCAAGAAACTTCAACCTGAAAAGCTCGAACCCAAGTCGAAAAAATGCGTCTTCATAGGATACCCTAAAGAAACTATTGGGTATACCTTCTACCTCAGATCCGAAGGCAAGATCTTTGTTGCCAAGAATGGATCCTTTCTAGAGAAAGAGTTTCTCTCGAAAGAAGTAAGTGGGAGGAAAGTAGAACTTGATGAAGTATTACCTCTTGAACCGGAAAATGGCACAACTCAAGAAAATGTTCCTGAGGTGCCTGCACCGACTAGAGAGGAAGTTAATGATGATGATCAAGATACTTCTGATCAAGATCCTACTGAAATTCGTAGGTCCACTAGGACACGTTCCGCACCAGAGTGGTACGGTAACCCTGTCTTGGAAATCATGTTGTTAGACAACGGTGAACCTTCGAACTATGAAGAAGCGATGGCAGGCCCGGATTCCGACAAATGGCTAGAAGCCATGAAATCCGAGATAGGATCCATGTATGAAAACGAAGTATGGACTTTGACTAACTTGCCCGTTGAGCGGAGAGCCATAGAAAATAAATGGATCTTTAAGAAGAAGACAGACACGGATGGTAATGTGACCATCTATAAAGCTCGGCTTGTCGCTAAGGGTTATCGACAAGTTCAAGGGGTTGACTACGATGAGACTTTCTCACCGGTAGCGAAGCTAAAGTCCGTCTGAATCATGTTAGCAATTGCCGCATTATATGATTATGAGATATGGCAAATGGACGTCAAAACGGCATTCCTTAATGGTTTCCTTAAGGAAGAATTGTATATGATGCAGCCGGAAGGTTTTGTCGATCCTAAGAATGCTGACAAGGTGTGCAAGCTCCAACGCTCGATTTATGGGCTGGTGCAAGCATCTCGGAGTTGGAACATTCGCTTTGATGAGATGATCAAAGCGTTTGGGTTTACGCAGACTTATGGAGAAGCCTGTGTTTACAAGAAAGTGAGTGGGAGCTCTGTAGCATTTCTCATATTATATGTAGATGACATACTTTTGATGGGAAATGATATAGAACTCTTGGACAGCATTAAGGCCTACTTGAATAAGAGTTTTTCAATGAAGGACCTTGGAGAAGCTGCATATATATTAGGCATCAAGATCTATAGAGATAGATCAAGACGCCTCATAGGTCTTTCACAAAGCACAAACCTTGATAAGATATTGAAGAAATTCAATATGGATCAGTCTAAGAAGGGGTTCTTGCCTGTGTTACAAGGAGTCAAATTGAGCTCAGCTCAATGTCCGACCACGGCAGAAGATATAGAAGAGATGAGTGTCATCCCCTATGCCTCAGCCATAGGTTCTATTACGTATGCCATGCTGTGTACCAGACCTGATGTAAACCTTGCCGTAAGTTTGGTAGGAAGGTACCAAAGTAATCCCGGCAAGGAACACTGGACAGCGGTCAAGAATATCCTGAAGTACCTGAAAAGGACTAAGGAAATGTTTCTCGTTTATGGAGGTGACGAAGAGCTCGTCGTAAAGGGTTACGTCGATGCTAGCTTCGACACAGATCTGGATGACTCAAAGTCACAAACCGGATACGTGTATATTTTGAATGGTGGGGCAGTAAGCTGGTGCAGTTGCAAGCAGAGTGTCGTGGCGGGATCTACATGTGAAGCGGAGTACATGGCAGCCTCGGAGGCAGCACATGAAGCAATTTGGGTGAAGGAGTTCATCACCGACCTAGGAGTCATACCCAATGCGTCGGGGTCAATCAAACTCTTCTGTGACAACACTGGAGCTATTGCACTTGCCAAGGAGCCCAGGTTTCACAAGAAGACCAGGCACATCAAGCGTCGCTTCAACTCCATTTGTGAAAATGTTCAAGATGGAGACATCGATATTTGTAAAGTACATACGGACCTGAATGTAGCAAATCCGTTGACTAAACCTCTCCCTAGAGCAAAACATGATCAACACCAGAATTCCATGGGTGTTCGATTCATCACAATGTAACTAGATTATTGATTCTAGTGCAAGTGGGAGACTGTTGGAAATATGCCCTAGAGGCAATAATAAAAGCATTATTATTATATTTCCTTGTTCATTATAATTGTCTTTATTCATGCTATAATTGTGTTATACGGCAATCGTAATACATGTGTGAATAATAGACACCAACATGTCCCTAGTAAGCCTCTAGTTGACTAGCTCGTTGATCAACAGATAGTCATGGTTTCCTGACTATGGACATTGGATGTCATTGATAACGAGATCACATCATTAGGAGAATGATGTGATGGACAAGAACCAATCCTAAACATAGCATAAGATCGTATAGTTCGTTTGCTAGAGTTTTCCCAATGTCAAGTATCCTTTCCTTAGACCATGAGATCGTGTAACTCCCGGATACCGTAGGAGTGCTTTGGGTGTACCAAACGTCATAATGTAACTGGGTGACTATAAAGGTATACTACGGGTATCTCTGAAAGTGTCTGTTGGGTTGACACGGATCAAGACTGGGATTTGTCACTCCGTATGACGGAGAGGTATCACTGGGCCCACTCGGTAATGCATCATCATTATGAGCTCAAAGTGAACAAGTGTCTGGTCACGGGGTCATGCATTATGGTACGAGTAAAGTGACTTGCCGGTAACGAGATTGAACGAGGTATTGGGATACCGACGATCGAATCTCGGGCAAGTAGCATACCGATTGACGAAGGGAATTGTATGCGGGATTGATTGAATCCTCGACATCATGGTTCATCCGATGAGATCATCGAGGAGCATGTGGGAGCCAACATGGGTATCCAGATCCCGCTGTTGGTTATTGGCCGGAGAGTCGTCTCGGTCATGTCTACGTGTCTCCCGAACCCGTAGGGTCTACACACTTAAGGTTCGGTAACGCTAGGGTTGTAGGGATATGTATATGCAGTAACCCGAATGTTGTTCGGAGTCCCGGATGAGATCCCGGATGTCACGAGGAGTTCCGGAATGGTCCGGAGGTAAAGATTTATATATGGGAAGTCTTGTTTTGGTCGCCGGAAAGGTTTCGCGCATTATCGGTATTGTACCGGGAGTGCCGAAAGGGGTCCGGGGGTCCACCAAGGGGGTCCACTTGCCCCGGGGGACCACATGGGCTGTAGGGGTGTGCGCCTTGGCCTGTATGGGCCAAGGGCACCAGCCCCAAGAGGCCCATGCGCCAAGAGATAAGGGAAAGGAAGAGTCCTAAAGGGGGAAGGCACCTCCAAGGTGCCTTGGGGAGGATGGACTCCTCCCTGGCCGCACCCTTCCTTGGAGGAAGGGCCAAGGCTGCCCCCCCCTCTCCCTTGGCCCTATATATAGTGGGGGAAGGGAGGGCAGCCGCACCGAAGCCCTGGCGCCTCCCTCTCCCTCTCCAACACCTCCTCCTCCTCCATAGAGCTTGGCGAAGCCCTGACGGAGTACTGCAGCTCCACCACCACCACGCCGTCGTGCTGCTGCTGGAGCCATCTTCCTCAACCTCTCCTTCCCCCTTGCTGGATCAAGAAGGAGGAGACGTCACGCTGACCGTACGTGTGTTGAAAGCGGAGGTGCCGTCCGTTCGGCGCTAGGATCTCCGGTGATTTGGATCACGTCGAGTATGACTTCCTCATCCCCGTTCTTTGAACGCTTCCGCGCGTGATCTACAAAGGTATGTAGATGCAATCCGATCACTCGTTGCTAGATGAACTCATAGATGGATCTTGGTGAAACCGTAGGAAAATTTTTGTTTTCTGCAAATGTTCCCCAACATGTAGAGCATCTTTATAATAACCCAGTTACGTTGTGACATTTAATAGCACACAAGGCATACCTCCGGTGTCCGGGAGTTGCATAATCTCATAGTCGAAGGAATATGTATTTGACATGAAGAAAGCAATACCAATAAAACTGAACAATCAATATGCTATGCTAACGGATGGGTCTTGTCCATCACATCATTCTCCTAATGATGTGAACCCGTTCATCAAATGACAACAAATGTCTATGGTTAGGAAACTTAACCACCTTTGATTAACGAGCTAGTCTAGTAGAGGCTTACTAGGGACACGGTGTTTTGTGTATGTATCCACACATGTATCAAGTTTCTGGTTAATACAACTCTAGCATGAATAATAAACATTTATCATGATATAGGTAAATATAAAACAACAACTTTATTATTGCCTCTAAAGCATATTTCCTTCACTACTCTCACTGGGAAAGGACACCGCAAGATTGAACCCAAAGCTAAGAACTTCTCCCATTGCAAGAAAAACCAATCTAGTTGGCCAAACCAAACCGATAGTTTGGAGAGAATTACAAAGATTTCAAATCATGCATAAAAGAATTCATAGGATATTCAATAATATTCATAGATAAGTTGATCATAAATCCACAATTCATCGGATCTCGGCAAACACACCACAAAAAAAAGTATTACATCGAATAGATCTCCAAGAACATCGAGGAGAACATGGTATTGAGAATCAAAGGGAGAGAAGAAGCCATCTAGCTACTAGCTATGGACCCGTAGGTCTGTGGTAAACTACTCAAGCTTCATCGGATGGGCAATAGAGTTGATGTAGAAGCCCTCCGTGATCAAATCCCCCTCCGGCAGGGTGCCGAAAAAGGTCCCTAGATGGGATCTCATGGGTACATAAGGTTGCGGTGGTGGAAAAGTGTTTTCGTGAATGCCTCTGGTGGTTCGGGGATATATGGGAATATATAGGCGAAAGAATTAGGTTAGGAGGTGCACGAGGGGGGGGCACAAGGGTGGGAGCGCGCCCTACCCCCCTAGGCGCGCCCTCCGTCCTTGTGGTTTCCTCGTGGCTCCTCCAACTTCATCTCTAAGTCTCCTAGTTTGCGTCTGGTCCAAGAAAAAATCATCGTGAAGATTTCATTTCGTTTGGAGTCCATTTGGTATTCCTTTTCTGCGAAACTCAAAAATAAGGGGAAAACAGGAACTGGCACTGGGCTCTAGGTTAATATGATAGTCCCAAAAATAATATAAAATAGCATATTAATGCATATAAAACATCCAAAACAGATAATATAATAGCATGGAACAATAAAAAATTACAGATACGTTGGAGACATATCAAGCATCCCAAGCTTAATTCCTGCTCGTCCTTGAGTAGGTAAATGATAAAAACAGAAATTTTGATGTGGAATGCTACCTAACATATTTATTCGTGTAATTTTCTTTATTGTGGCATGAATGTTGAGATCCATAAGATTCAAAACAAAAGTTTAATATTGACATAAAAATAATAATACTTCAAGCGTACTAACAAGGCAATTATGTCTTCTCAAAATGACATGGCCAAAGAAAGCTTATCCCTACAAGATCATATAGTGTGGCTATGCTCCATCTTCATCACACAAAATATTAAAATCATGCACAACCCCGATGACAAGACAAGCAATTGTTTCATACTTTTGACGTTCTCAAACTTTTCAACTTTCACGCAATACATGAGCGTGAGCCATGGACATAGCACTATGGGTGGAATAGAAGGTGGTTGTGGAGAAGACAAAAACAAGGAGATAGTCTCACATCAACTAGGCGTATCAATGGGCTATGGAGATGACCATCAATAGATATCAATGTGAGCGAGTAGGGATTGGCATGCAACGGATGCACTAGAGCTATAAGTTTATGAAAGCTCGAAAAGAAACTAAGTGGGTGTGCATCCAACTTGCTTGCTCACGAAGACCTAGGGCAATTTGAGGAATCCCATCATTGGAATATACAAGCCAAGTTCTATAATGAAAAATTCCCACTAGTATATGGAAGTGACAACATAGTAGACTCTCTATCATGAAGATCACAATGCTACTTTGAAGCACAAGTGTGGTAAAAAGGATAGTAACATTGTCCCTTCTCTCTTTTCTCTCATTTTTTTATTTGGGTCTTCTCTCATTTTTTGGCCTCTGTTTTTTCATCCAGAGTCTCATCTCGACTAGTGGGGGAATCATAGTCTCCATCATCCTTTTTCCTCACATGGGACAATGTTCTAATAATGAAGATCATGACACTTTTATTTACTTACAACTCAAGAATTACAACTCGATACTAGAACAAGATTTGACTCTATGAATGCCTTCGGCGGTGTACCGGGATGTACAATGAATCAAGAGTGACATGTATGAAAGAACTATGAACGGTGGCTTTGCCACAAATACGATGTCAACTACGTGATCATGCAAAGCAATATGACAATGATGATGCATGTCATAATAAAACGGAACGGTGGAAAGTTTCATGGAAATATATCACGGAATGGCTATGGAAATGCCATAATAGGTAGGTATGGTGGCTATTTTAAGGAAGGTATATGGTGGGTTTAAGGTACGGACGAAAGTTGAGTGGCACTAGGAGGCTAGCAATGGTGGAAGGGTAAGAGTGCGTATAATCGATGGACTCAATATTAGTCATAAGGAACTCACATACTTATTGCAAAAATCTATTAGTTATCGAAACGAAGTACAACGCGCATGCTCCTAGGGGGATAGATTGGTAGGAAAAGGCCATCACTCGTCCCCGACCGCCACTCATAAGGAAGACAATCAGTAAATAAGTCATGCTCCGACTTCATCACATAACGGTTCACCATACGTGCATGCTATGGGAATCACAAACTTTAACACAAGCATTTCCCAAATTCACAATTACTCACTAGCATGACTCTAATATCACCAGCTCTGTATCTCAAAACAATCATAAGGAATCAAACTTCTCATAGTATTCAATGCACTTTATATGAAAGTTTTTATTATATCCCTCTTGGATGCCTATCATATTAGGACTAAATTTATAACCAAGGAAAATTACCATGCTTTTAAAGACTCTCAAAATAATATAAGTGAAGCATGAAAGTTCAACAATTTCTATAAAATAAAACCACCGCCGTGCTATAAAAAGATATAAGTGAAGCCCTAGAGCAAAATTGCCTAGCTCAAAAGATATAAGTGAAGCACATAGAGTATTCTAATAAATCACGATTCATGCGTGTCCCTCTCAGAAGGTGTGTATAGAAAGGATGATTGTGGTAAACTAAAAAGCAAAGACTCAAATCATACAAGACGCTCCAATAAAACACATATCATGTGGTGAATATAAATATAGCCTCAAGTAAAGTTACCGATAGATGAAGACGAAAGTGGGGATGCCTTCTGGGGCATCCCCAAGCTTAGGCTCTTGGTTGTCCTTGAATATTTCCTTGGGGTGCCTTGGGCATCCCCAAGCTTAGGCTCTTGCCACTCCTTATTCAAAACTTGAAAACCTCACAACACAAAACTCAACAGAAAATCTCATAAGCTTCGTTAGTATAAGAAAATAAATCACCACTTTTCGTACTGTTGTGAACTCATTCTATCTACTGTATTCCAACTTATCCATGGTTCATACGCCCCCCCCCCCCGATACTACCCATAGAATCATCAAAATAAGCAAACAACACATAGAAAATAGAATCTGTCAAAAACAGAACAGTCTGTAGCAATCTGTAACTCTCGAATACTTCTGTAACTCCAAAATTTCTGATAAATTAGGAAAACCAAATAAATTTGTTTATTAATATTATTCAAAAAGAATCAGTATTTTATCGCGATTCTGTTAAAAATGAAAACTATTTTCCTCAGCATAAAAGTTTCTATTTTTCAGCAGATCAAATCAACTATCACCGTAAGCTATCCCAAAGGTCTTACTTGGCACAAACACTAATTAAAACACAAAACCACATCTAACCAGAGGCTATATGAATTATTTAATGCAAGACAGAACCTAAAAAGCAAAAACAAAAATAAAATTGGGTTGCCTCCCAACAAGCGCTATTGTTTAACGCCCTTAGCTAGGCATAAAACACGAACATATCTAGGTATTGTCATCTTTGGTATGCAATCCATGAGTAGCTCTCATAATAGATTCATAGGGAAATTTAATTTTCTTTCTTGGAAAGTATTCCATGCCCTTCCTTAACGGAAATTGAAATCTAATGTTTCCTTCTTTCATATCAATAATTGCACCAATCGTTCTAAGGAAAGGTCAACCAAGAATAATAGGACATGTAGGATTGCAATCTATATCAAGAACAATGAAATCTATGAGCACGTAATTCCTATTTGCAACAATAAGAACATCATTAATCCTTCCCATAGGTTTCTGAATAGTGGAATCCGCAAGATGCAAATTTAAAGAACAATCATCAAATTCACGGAAACCTAGCACATCACATAAAGTTTTTGGAATCGTGGAAACACTATCACCCAAATCACACAAAGCATGGCAATCATAATCTTTCATCTTAATCTTAATAGTAGGTTCCCACTCATCGTAAAGCTTTCTAGGGATAGAAACTTCCAATTCAATCTTTTCTTCAAAAGATTGCATCATAGCATCAATGATATGTTTAGTAAAAGCTTTGTTTTGATTATAAGCATGCGGAGAATTCAACATGGATTGCAACAAGGAAATAAAATATATTAAAGAACAATTATCATAATTAAATTCCTAAAAATCCAAAAGAGTTGGTTCATTGCTACTTAAAGTTTTGACCTCTCCAATCCCACTTTTATCAATTTTCGCATCAAGATCTAAAAACTCCAAATCATTGGGACGCCTTTTAAGTAAAGTTGACTCATCTCCAGTCCCATATTTATCAATATTTATATTAGAAAACAAAGATTCAATAGGAGTCACCTTAATCACTTTAAGATCTTCATCTTTATTTTCACGGAAACTAGAAGAACATGTTTTCACAAACCAATCTCGTTTAGCACGCATCTTAGCGGTTCTTTCTTTGCACTCATCAATGGAAATTCTCATAGCTTTGAGAGACTCATTAATATCATGCTTGGGTGGAATAGATATAAGTTTCAGAGAATCAACATCAAGAGAAATGCTATCCATGTTCCTAGCCAAATCATCAACCTTAGGCAATTTTTCTTCAATCAAAGCATCGAAATTCTTTTGCGAACTCATAAATTCTTTAACACTATTCTCAGAATCAGAGGGCATCTTATTAAAATTTCCATAAGAATTGTTGTAGGAATTACCATAATTATTAGAGGAATTACTAGGAAACGGCCTAGGATTAAAATATCCTCTATGTGGGTTATTACCAAAATTGTTCCTACCAACAAAATTCATATCCATAGATTCATTATTATTTTGTCGGTGCACAAAAGTAGGGGCTCTCTTTTATACCCCTTTACTTGTGCGCGGACGGTTAGAGACACGCCTGCGGCCATACCTAGCAGGGCAGAGGAAGCAAAACCACAAGACAACCAGAACCATGCCAAGACCAGAGACACAAAGAACAAGAGGGCGAGGTGGACTCCTGATACGTCTCCGTCGTATCTACTTTTCCAAACACTTTTGCCCTTGTTTTGGACTCTAACTTGTATGATTTGAATGGAACAAACCCGGACTGACGCTGTTCTCAGCAGAATTGCTAGGGTGTTGTTTTATGTGCAGAAAACAACTATTCTCGGAATGACCTGAAACTCCACGGAACATCTTAGAAAAAACAATAAAAAATCCTCGCTAAAGATGAAGACCAGGGGGCCCACACCCTTCTCACGAGGGTGGGGGACGCCCCCCTAGGGCGCGCCCCCTACCTCGTGGGCCCCCTATTGCGTCTCCGACTCCAACTCCACCTCCATATATTGAGTTTCGATGAGAAAAAAACCAGAGAGAAGAAATCATCGCATTTTAGTATACGGAGCCGCCGCCAAGACCTAAAACCTTTCGGGAGGGCTGATCTGGAGTCCGTTCGGGGCTCCGGAGAGGGGGTTTCGTCGCCATCGTCATCATCAACCATCCTCCATCACTAATTTCATGATGATCACCGTTGTGCGTGAGTAATTGCATCATAGGCTTGCTGGACGGTGATGGGTTGGATGAGATTTATCATGTTATCGAGTTAGTTTTGTTAGGGTTTGATCCCTAGTATCCATTATGTTCTGAGATTGATGTTGCTATGACTTTGCTATGCTTAATGCTTGTCACTAGGGCCCGAGTGCCATGATTTCAGATCTGAACCTATTATGTTTTCATGAATATATGTGAGTTCTTGATCCTATCTTGCAAGTCTATAGTCACCTACTATGTGTTATGATCCGGCAACCCCGAAGTGACAATAATCGGGACCACTCCCAGTGATGACCATAGTTTGAGGAGTTCATGTGTTCACTATGTGCTAATGCTTTGTTCCGGTTCTCTATTAAAAGGAGGCCTTAATATCCCTTAGTTTCCAATAGGACCCCGCTGCCACGGGAGGGTAGGACAAAAGATGTCATGCAAGTTCTTTTCCATAAGCACGTATGACTATATACGGAATACATGCCTACATTACATTGATGAATTGGAGCTAGTTTTGTGTCACCCTATGTTATGACTGTTACATGATGAACCGCATCCGGCATAATTATCCATCACTGATCCGGTGCCTATGAGTTTTCCATATACTGGTTCTCGCTTATTTACTTTCTCGCTGCTACTGTTACAATCACTACAAAATACCAAAAACATTACCTTTGCTGTCTTTACTTTTGTTGCTGCTACCGCCACTATCATATTACTTTGCTACTAAACACTTCGCTGCAGATACTAAGTTTCCAGGTGTGGTTGAATTGACAACTCAGCTGCTAAAACTTGAGAATATTCTTTGGCTCCCCTTGTGTCGAATTAATAAATTTGGGTTGAATACTCTACCCTCGAAAGCTGTTGCGATCCTCTATACTTGTGGGTTATCAAGACTAATTTCTGGCGCCGTTGCCGGGGAGCATAGCTCTATTCTTTGAGTCACTTGGGATTTATATCTGCTGGACACTATGAAGAACTTGAGAGATCCAAAAACCAAGATCTATCCCTCAACTACGAGGGGAGGTAAGGAACTGCCATCTAGCTCTGCACTTGATTCACCTTCTGTTATGAGTAAGTTTGCGACACATACACCTGCTTCTGCTATTTGTTCTGATATGTCGCATGTTATTGATGATGCCACTTCTGTTATGCATGATACTTATGATGAGACTACTTCTATGCCTGATACTACTGTGTCCCTTAGTGAATTTCTTGATGAACAAATTGCTAGGGCTAGAGAAAAAGAAATTATTGAATCTGAATACGATGATGATAGTGATGATGAAAATATGCCTGTTATTCCTGAGGGTTATCTTTTTGATATGGAATCTTCTGCCGCTATTTCTGCTTGCAAAGATAGATATGAGCTTAAGAGGTTATTAATTAAATGGAACAAAGAATCACTTAGAGACAGAATGAAACCCGATCCTGCTTTTGCTACTTCACCAATATGTGTTCCTGATAAGGATTATGAATTCTCTGTTGATCCTGATATAATTACTTTGGTTGAATCTGATCCGTTTTATGGCTATGAATCTGAAACTGTTGTGGCACATCTTACTAAGTTAAATGATCTAGCTGCCCTGTTTACTAATGATGAGAGATCGCGTTACTTTTATATACTCAAAATATTTTCGTTCTCATTAAAGGGTGATGCTAAGATATGGTTTAATTCTCTTGATCCTAGTTGTGTGCGTAGTCCCCAGGATATGATTTATTACTTCTCTGCTAAATATTTCCCTGCTCATAAGAAACAAGCTGCTTTGAGGGAAATATACAACTTTGTGCAAATTAAAGAAGAGAGTCTCCCACAAGCTTGGGGGAGGCTTCTCAAGTTACTTAATGCTTTGCCTGATCATCCCCTTAAGAAACCTGAAATACTTGATATCTTTTATAATGGACTAACCGATGCTTCCAGAGATTACCTGGATAGTTGTGCTAGTTCTCTTTTTAGGGAAAGAACACCGGATGAAGCTGAAATTCTATTGAATAAATATGTTGACAAATGAAAATAGTTGAGCACCTCCTCAGCCAGCTCCTGAGCCATCTCCTGCTCCAATTACTTAGCCTATTCCTAAACCAACTCCGAAGAAGAGAGGTGTTCTATTTCTCAGTCCCGAAGATATGCAAGAGGCAAAGAAATCTATGAAAGAAAAAGGTATTAAAGCTGAAGACGTTAAGAATTTACCTCCTATTGAAGAAATACATGGTCTTAGTTCACTGCCTGTTGAAGAAACATATGATCTTAATTATTTATTTACTGAAGAACCTCCTAATCCCGATATCCCGACACAGGTAGTAAAGGTAAATTCTCTCTATAAATTTGATGAAGGTGATATCCCTCACTATAAGCCCGCGAGGCAATGCTTTGATGAGTTTGATAATTTTATTGTCAAACAAGAAAATTTCAATGCTTATGTTGGTAGACAATTGAAATATGATTCCGATATGCTTAAATACTTGGGTGATTATATGGCTGATATTAAAGGTGAACTTAAACTTGTTAGCAAACATGCCTCTATGGTTACCACTCAAGTAGAACAAGTACTTAAAGCTCAAAAAGAAGTGCTTAATGAAATGAATAGTAAGAAAAATGATTATGCTGTTAGAGTGGCTACTAGAACTGGTAGAATGACTCAGGAACCTTTGTATCCTGAAGGCCACCCTAAGAGAATCGAGCAAGATTCTCAAAGAAATAATATTGATGTTCCTAGTTCTTCTAAAAAGAAGAAGAAGAGAAATGATAGAACTGTGCAAACTTCTAGTGAACCTATTGCTGAACCACCTGATAATCCAAATGATATATCTATGTCTCATGCTGAAACACAATCTGGTAATGAACATGAACCTAGTAAAAATATTAATGGTAATGTTCATGATGATGCTCAACCTAGTAACGATAATGATGTAGAAATTGAGCCTGCTGTTGATCTTGATAACCCACAATCAAAGAATCAACGTTATGATAAAAGAGACTTTGTTGCTAGGAAACATGGTAAAGAAAGGGAACCTTGGGTTCAGAAACCCATGCCTTTTCCTCTGAAACTATCCAAGAAAAAGGATGATGAGGATTTTGAGCGCTCTGCTGAAATGATTAGGCCTATCTTTTTGCATATGAGATTAACTGATGTGCTCAAAACAAACCCTTATGCTAAATATATGAAGGATATCATTACTAATAAAAGAAAGATACCGGAAGCTGAAATTTCCACCATGCTTGCTAATTATACTTTTAAGGGTGGAATACCAAAGAAACTTGGAGATCCCGGAGTACCTACTATACCTTGCTCCATTAAAAAATTTATATTAAAACTGCTTTATGTGATCTTGGAGCCGGTGTTAGTGTTATGCCTCTCTCTTTATATCGTAGACTTGACTTGAATAAGCTAACACCTACTGAAATATCTTTGCAAATAGCTGATAAATCAACTGCTATACCTGTCGCTATCTGTGAGGATGTGCCTGCTGTGGTTGCAAATGTTACTATTTTAACGGACTTTGTTATACTTGATATTCCCGAGGATGATAGTATGTATATTATTCTTGGAAGACCTTTTCTTAATATTGCAGGGGCTGTTATTGATTGCAACAAAGGCAATGTCACTTTTCATGTTAATGGTAATGAGCATACGGTACACTTTCCGAGGAAACAACCTCAAGTTCATAGTATCAACTCTATTGGAAAAATTCCATCGATTATATTTGGAGGTTTTGAATTTCCTCTCCCTACTGTCAAGAAGAAATATGATATACTTATTATAGGGGATGTGCATATCCCCATTGAGGTAACTTAGTGTTATTCGAAATTTCTCTTGTTTCATGATTATCGGAATGGGTTTGTTAACAAGACTTGATCAACCTTGTTAGTGGATTCTTTTTGATGAGCATGAGATGGATGAAACTAGAAGCACAAACTTCTGTACCCCACTTTTACTTTCTGTCATTTATATTAAATAAAGTAAAAATAGTATTTCCTGTCTGTTCCCTGACTTATCCGTGCAATATAAAAATATCCCGAAAATAAAAGTCCTCAGAATGCCATGCCAATTTAATATGATTTTTTCGGGAATATTTGAGGATTTACTGTGCAAAACTTACCGCGGGAGGAGCTGCCACCTGGCCACGAGGGTGGTGCCCCCCCCTATAGGGCACGCCCCCTGCCTCGTGGGCCCACGGTGGCCCTCCTCCACTTATCCCAACACCCATCTTCTTCCTCTATCTCACACAAACCCGAAAAACCAACTCAAGCATGAGTTCGAGCCACTTTTGCTGTGATTTTCGATCTCCTTGCTCAAAGCACCTCTCGCAAAACTGCTTGGGGAGATTGTTCCTTGGTATGTGACTCCTCCATTGGTCCAATTAGTTTTTGTTCTAGTGCTTTATTCTTTGCAAATTTGTGCTGCATAGGTGACCATGTTCTTGAGCTTGCATGTCAAATTTATATGGTTCCAAGTAGTTCTAATGCTTGATATAGGCTCTAGGAACTTGTAGGAGTAGTTGCTATCAATATTATTGAAGTTGGTTCATTTTTGTTTGAACTTACTAAAAAATTTAGATTGTTTTCAGAAAAATAATGAGGAGATTTTTGAGGGGCTCGTCGAGCCAAAGCTCGAAGGAAAAGGCACAGAAGCCTAAGTATAATTTGCCGCGCACCGCGGAGATTCGGGCGTGTGAATGGCCTTCTGAAGATTTCTTGAGAGCAGCAGGTATCTATGAAGATTTTCATGAATTGGCTCACAATGTGGGCCTCATCATTTTTCTCCACGACCAATGCGATCAGTATGTCTTGCTCACAAATACTTTTGTGCAAAACTTTCATTTTCATTCTAGGAACTCACCACCTATGATGGAGTTTCATTTATATGATGAGCATAAGGAGATGTCACTTTATGATTTCTGTCAGATTTGTTTAGTCCCTTTTGAGGGCAAGACAGAAGAACCACATCATGATGATGTGGCTGGGTTTATTGATAATATCACTGTAGGAGAAACCAGGAAGGTTTCCGACGCACGAATCACTAGCATACATTTTCCTGTTTTGCGTTACGTTGCATTATTTGCTAGTTGTTGTTTAATTGGACACGGAAATTCTGGAAACCTTAGTATCCCTGATTTAATTATTCTGCTCCAAGGTTTATACAGTGATAACACTTTTAGTTTGGGCGGTATTATTCCTAGACGGTTAAATATGAACCGTACTAAGGGCCCCATCTTTGGAGGCATCTATGCCCCACGCCTAGCCGCACATTTTAACATACCTATTAGGCATGCTAAGAAGGAAGAAAAGGTGCTGCCACGTGTTTATCTATATCATAAAAGTATGGTGGCACATGATTTTATTGTTAAAAATAGGGCAGGGGAGCTTAAATATCAATTGTTCTTTAATAAACATCATCCTGAGACTATTACCTTGCCTGCTCCTTCTTTGTTTGATTTGACTGCAGGCACGCACCTTGTTCCATTGACGGCTATTCATGCCTACCGGAACCCTGCACCAGTCGAGGAGCGAGAACAGGAACCACAAGATGAGCCTCCACGACAATCTGTTTATTCTTGGGATCCAAAGATGACTGTCAGCCAGTGGTAGTCAGAGTCTTCTTCTTCATCAAAGTATGATCCCAACTATTCCTCCTCATCACAGTACGACCCCAACAACTATTATTATGGATATCCACCAGGCCAGCCGTGGCCATAGACCAACTTAGGCCAAAAGCCTAAGCTTGGGGGAGTACGTATTTCTCACCAACATTACATTTATGCTCACACACACTCATTGCTAGATGTCGGTGCTCATACTTTTTCACTGTAATATCCATGCTAGTTTATTTTCTTTTTCCTGCTTTCTTCTTGTGTGTTTGTTAAACCTTAAGAAAACCAAAAAAGATTAGTAGTAGTTTATTTTTCTGCTGTAGTAGTAATAATTAAAAAGAAAACCTAAAAATATTTCTCGTTCTTCTTTTGCTTGTTGGGAGCTTTCCCGTGTAAATAGTTTAATTTTTTTATTTTCTTTGGGGGTCAGTAGGAGAAGACCATAATTAAATTGTTGAAGTGGCTCTTATATGCATTATTGATTGATTTAACCAAGAGCCCATATTGCATTGTCTTCTCCTGTTTATCAAATGCTCGCAGATTCCAGCTTAGTCCAATGCACGTGCACTCTTATTATTATTCACACCGTTCGGTCGTGCAAGTGAAAGGCAATTATGATGATATATGATGGACTGACTGAGATGAGAAAAGCTGGTATGAACTCGACCTCTTTTGTTTTTGTAAATATGATGAGCCCGTCGTTCTTGATTCAGCTTATTATGAATAAACATGTTTGCAATGACAATTAGAGACCATAGTTGCTTGTGCCATGCTTGATTAGCTATGAGTTATAATGATTTACCTTGTATAACAACATGCTATTGAGATGATTATGATGTGGTATGATGGGGTGGTATCCACTTTTGAATGATTTAAGTGACTTGACTTGGCACATGTTCACGCATGTAGTTGAAACGAAATCAACATAGCCTTCACGGTATTTATGTTCATGGTGGATTATATCCTACTCATGCTTGCATCCAATGTTTATTAATTTTAATGCATGTACATGGCTGTTGTCGCTCTCTAGTTGGTCGCTTCCCAGTCTTTTGCTAGCCTTCACTTGTACTAAGCGGGAATACTGCTTGTGCATCCAATCCCTTAAACCCCAAAGTTATTCCAGATGAGTCCACTATACCTTCCTATATGCGGTATCTACCTGCCGTTCCAAGTAAATTTGTATGTGCCAAACTCTAAACCTTCAAATAAACATTCTGTTTTGTATGCTCGAATAGCTCATGTATCAACAAAGGCTGTCCTTATCTTCCGTGTTAGGCGGGTTATTCTCAAGAGGAGTGGACTCCGCTCCTCACTCACGAGAAAATGGCTGGTCACCGGGATGCCCACTCCCATGTTTTATGCAAACTGAATCAAAATTAATTGCAAACAAACCTCCCCCTGGGACCTGATGTATGTTGGAGGCACTCGTTGTTTCGAGCAAGCCATGGATTGATGCTTGTTGGTGGAGGGGGAGTATAAACTTTACCATTCTGTTTGGGAACCGCCTATAATGTGTTTAGCATGGAAGATATCACCATCTCTTAGTTTTTACGTTGACAATGAAAGTATACCGCTCAAAATACAATTTATCTCTATTGCAAAACCGAGCTCTGGCACCTCTACAAATCCCTGCTTGCCTCTGCGAAGGGCCTATCCATTTACTTTTATGTTGAGTCATCACCCTCTTATTAAAAAGCACTAGCTGGAGAGCGCAGCCGTCATTTGCATTCATCACTGTTAATTTATATTGGGTATGACTATGATTGGATCTCTTTTACCATGAATTACAATGTCTAGTCAGTCCTTGATCTTTAAAGGTGCTCTGCATTTATGTTTTGCGGTCTCAGAAAGGGCTAGCAAGATACCATCTTGTTATATCATATTATGATTGTTTTGAGAAAGTGTTGTCATCCGAGATTTATTATTATGACTTGCTCGTTGATTATGCTATTGATACGAGTAATTGTGAGACCTGAGAATTATTGCAAGTGTGGTTAGCTATGATCTATGCTGAAAACTTGAATGCTGGCTTGACATAGTTACAACAACAAGAGCAAACAGAGTTTGTAAAAGTTTTTCTTTCTTTCTTTCAGTTTTTCAACTGAATTGCTTGAGGACAAGCAAGGGTTTAAGCTTGGGGGAGTTGATACGTCTCCATCGTATCTACTTTTCCAAACACTTTTGCCCTTGTTTTGGACTCTAACTTGTATGATTTGAATGGAACTAACCCGGACTGACGTTGTTTTCAGCAGAATTGCCATGGTGTTGTTTTATGTGCAGAAAACAAATATTCTGGGAATGACCTGAAACTCCACGGAACATCTTAGAAAAAACAATAAAAAATCCTCGCCAAAGATGAAGACCAGGGGGCCCACACCCTTCTCACGAGGGTGGGGGCGCCCCCCCTAGGGCGTGCCCCCTACCTCGTGGGCCCCCTGTTGCGTCTCCGACTCCAACTCCACCTCCATATATTGAGTTTCGATGAGAAAAAAACCAGAGAGAAGAAATCATCGTGTTTTACCATACGGAGCCGCCGCCAAGCCCTAAAACCTCTCAGGAGGGCTGATCTGGAGTCCGTTCGGGGCTCCAGAGAGGGGGATTCGTCGCCGTCATCATCATCAACCATCCTCCATCACCAATTTCATGATGCTCACCGCTGTGCGTGAGTAATTGCATTGTAGGCTTGCTGGACGGTGATGGGTTGGATGAGATTTATCATGTAATCGAGTTAGTTTTGTTAGGGTTTGATCCCTAGTATCCATTATGTTCTCAGATTGATGTTGCTATGACTTTGCTATGCTTAATGCTTGTCACTAGGGCCCGAGTGCCATGATTTCAGATCTGAACCTATTATGTTTTCATGAATATATGTGAGTTCTTGATCTTATCTTGCAAGTCTATAGTCACCAACTATGTGTTATGATCCGGCAACCCCGAAGTGACAATAATCGGGACCACTCCCGGTGATGACCATAGTTTGAGGAGTTCATGTGTTCACTATGTGCTAATGCTTTGTTCTGGTTCTCTATTAAAAGGAGGCCTTAATATCCCTTAGTTTCCAATAGGACCCCGCTGCCACGGGAGGGTAGGACAAAAGATGTTATGCAAGTTCTTTTCCATAAGCACGTATGACTATATACGGAATACATGCCTACATTACATTGATGAATTGGAGCTAGTTCTGTGTCACCCTATGTTATGACTGTTACATGATGAACCGCATCCGGCATAATTATCCATCACTGATCCGGTGCCTATGAGTTTTCCATATACTGGTTCTCACTTATTTACTTTCTCGCTGCTACTGTTACAATCACTACAAAATACCAAAAACATTACCTTTGTTGTCTTTACTTTTGTTGCTACTACCGCCACTATCATATTACTTTGCTACAGATACTAAGTTTCCATGTGTGGTTGAATTGACAACTCAGCTGCTAATACTTGAGAATAATCTTTGGCTCCCCTTGTGTTGAATCAATAAATTTGGGTTGAATACTCTACCCTCGAAAGTTGTTGCGATCCCCTATACTTGTGGGTTATCAACTCCCCCGGTAAGACCCTTGCCGGGGTGGCCTCCGCAGCCCCGGCAAGAGCCTTGCCGGGGCAACTTTCCCAACACCAGCAGAGCGCGCCACCCTTGAGCCCAAGGGTTCCAACACCATCAACCACATTGGAACCAAGGCTCGGCAGGCACCTCCATGATGACATACAAATCCTTGTGAAGATCATAAGCACACAAGATCAGATGAGGACCAAAAAGCGACGATCCTCGGCAAGATCCTTGCCGAGGAAATCCACGAGACCCCCAGCAAGATCCTTGTCGGGGACGACCGCGATGCCGCGACAAGACCCTTGTCGGGGCCTCGGCAAGACCCTTGCTGAGGACACCTGCGGGGCCACAGCCAGGTCCACGTCTGCCAAGACTCCACCGTCGTCCCCATACAGCTGCCAGCCCAACCAGCTGGGCATGCACCTGCGTGGTGACGCGCGGCCTCCGGGCCAACTCAGCAAGCGCCTACGTGGTGGCATGCAGATCTTCGTGAAGACTCTGCCACCGCGCCGGCCCAGCAGCCAAACAACATGGCACTACAATGCCTCATCAGCTCGGACGCACGTCGGAGCTAGGCGAGGTGGCGATAGCTGGGACAAGCTTCCTTGCCGTCCCCGATAAAGCAAGAAGGGCATGTCGTGAGCACATTAAATGCATTTGTCTGACAGTGCCAGAGGATAGACTTAACCACTATATACCTTTCCACCTCCTGTGTGCCACTGTGGCGACCCCCTTTTGACTATAAAAGGAGGCCCGAGGCATACTGGAGAAGGATTTGGATCTTTTGGAGTACGCACGCACCACAGCTAGTTCGAAAGCTCAAGAACACTCAAATATACACCAAAGCAGGATTAGAGTATTACGTGTCCTTGCGGCCTGAACTTGGGTAAATGATCTTTGTGCTGGCTACTAGACCCGCTCTTTGCACAACCTCGCGCCCGCCAACTGTAGAAGGGACACCAGTTATTCCATAGGTGTTGTTTCCAACGACTTCCTTGGCGTGCCAGGTAGGGGGCGCATTTGTGGAAATCTGGTTTAGTTGGCGCAGTGGCTTCATCGTGGTCGTCGCCCCGAGGAAGAGGACGACCGAACGAGCGATATCATTTGCGGATGCCATAAACGCTCGCGCGGCGACAGAAAAGCTAAGTTAGTCGAAACTTATAGTAATTCTTTTATATATAAGGCTGTTTTCCTCAAAGATCCTACTCTTGGTATGAAAAACCTGCACGCGATGGGGGCCTTCGCTATTGGCAACGCCCTTGTTCTGTTTCGAGTCCGCTCAACAGTTCGAAACACCGCAATTGGCAAGGTGGTTTACTTGGCCGCAAACACACCCGGCCGGTTGTCAGGATCCGTCCACGAAATGCCGCAGCCTGGGTTCGCGTGCCGGCAAGCCTATCCAGTTGAGCGTAGGGTGTACATACAAAGAACGATCGAACATGAAAATAACATGCATAGTTTCAAAGTACTGCAGAGTTATATTACACCAATTGTCGTTGCGGTTCTAACTAAAGATAAAAATTGTCTTGGTCATGAACCTACAGCGCCTATGAGAAACGGGGTGCCTAGTACCGGCGCTGGCCTTCTATCCTCCGAACTCCGTCGACGCGGCTGATGATGGGCTCGATATGCTCTTCGAGCGCCGCGAGGTCCACACCCTCCGGCAAGCTCTCCAGCACGGCATCGAAGTCGAGGTTAGGGTTCCAGTACGCCACCTTTGTGAGCACCTTGGTTAGGGCACCCCGTCAAAGCTTCTAGGCCTCATTGGCCAGGGAGGTCACTCTGTTGGAGCGGAATTGCTCCAGAGCTCCAAGAACACCCTCGAAGAACAGGGTCAGTTTGGCGTTGGGACTCACGTTCGGCATCCCCATGGTAGCCAGCTACGTGGTGATCCCTCCGGTGATGTCGGCGAGGCGGCTGATCTAGAGGTTTTCGCCCTTCACAAAATCCGCATGGTTGGCGACGTCATTCCTCCGCAGCTGCCTCTCGGCCTCTAGATCTTCGGTCAGGTTCTCCTCCCAGGCCCTGACCTCCGAAAGCGTCCCCTCGAGGCCCTCCAGCTTCAACTACAGGTCCCTGATGGAGTTATTGGCCTTGGAAAGCAGCTCGACCTTGCCGAGGATTGTGGCCTGCACGTCAGGCAAAGCGCCTTTGGCTGCATCACTCTCCTCCGTCAGCTCCAGTACCCGCTTCTTCAGCCCATCCCGCTCCACCTCCAGCTCATTCACCTTGCCGGTCTGGACCTGGGCCTAAGCATTGAGTGCCTCCTCATGCCTCTACTCCAGCTCCCAAGTCCGCTGCACAACAAGCTTCTCGACCTCCTCGTCCTTGCCGTGGAGTGTCGCAATGAGCTTCTCCTCACGAGCGGCGAGGTCCTCCTCCTGGGAGTTCAGCACGGCCCGGTGCTCGTGCCGAGCGGCCTCGTCCTTGGCTGCCTATGCTTTCGCCGCCTCCTGGGCCTTCTCGACGTCGGCCTGCTTCACGACAAGCTCCTGCTTGCGCTCGGCCAGCAGATCCTAGGCGGTCTTCAGTTCCTCACAGGCTTGGCGGAACCAAGCATGCGTCTCAGCGACGCGCTCCTCAAGATCTGCCTCTGCCTTGTCCACCGCCGCCATCCTGGACTTGGCCTTGTCCAGGCGGGCACGGTGAAGCACATGGAGCTTCTGGAAGTTGGCGCTCATGGCCTCGAGGAGCCGCTCTTCCTGGGAACTGCCACCACCGGCGCTCGGTTCATCAACAACCTCAAGCCCGGCAACGGTGAGCACCTCGTCATCAAACATCTCCCCCTCGGTGTGCGCCCTGGTGCTCGCCGTCCCTGGGAGTGGACTAATAGGTCGTCGCTCACCTTCAGGTACTTGCCCGAGCCAGAGGCAACAAAGGAGGAAGGTTGGTCGTCAACCGCCCCCTCCTCGGCAGCGGCCTTGCTGGCCTCCCCAGCAGGCCCCTTGCCGGCCTCCTCACCAGCGGCCTTGCCGGTCTCCCCGGCCGGCCCCTTGGCGGCATCCTCAGCAGCACCCTTGGCGGCCTCCTCGGCGGCGATCTTGGCGGCCTCGGCCTCGGCATCCCTGGCGACCTCCTCAATGACAGCGTCAATGTCTTCCCGGTCCGCCGGGGAAGGGTCTGGATACCGAGGGGGGGGACGAGGCAAAGCCAAGACCAAGGTTTGAAAAGAAGAAGCAAGAACAGAGACATAAGGCAAATAACTCACCCGTGCCGGGCTGGGAAGAAGTGGCCCCCTCCTCGCCAACATTCGGTGCCGAGACAGAGCCACCGGCGCCTGGGTTCGCCTCCTCCTCCTCCTCCAAGCGCATGGGCTCGGTGCTTGGCACCCTTGCCGGGGACGCCCCTCGGGGCAGCGTGGTTGATGGGGGCAGCATGTTGGGGGTGGCCCTCAGTAGCTCCTCCTGCTGCCGTCCTCCTCCTGCAACCACGGCAAGGTCAGCGCCAAGGGATCGTACCCCAACACACATTGATGGGAAGCGAGTGGTGAACGCACGCTGGGGGATGCGCCGGGGGCTACTATCCGGGCTGCTCTCCACCACCAGCGGCGTACTTGAGGTGCCCGCTGGGGACTGGCCGCCCGTTGAGGCTCTGGCCCTCTTCGCCACCCTCTGGGCTTGCGTCTCCACATCCATGCAAAGATGAAAACAAGTCAAGAAAACTAGCGCGGTCTGAAGGAACGAAGATGATGAAGGACATGATGCTTACTCATCCTCTATCTCCTCTTCCGCTGCCTTCCTCTTCCTCCTTGGGCTGAGAGACCCAAGATCGAAGACGACCTCCGTGCCAACATATGCGGGAGGAAGGGAAGGGGATGGAATCCGGTGATGCTTGGACGAAGAAGAGGCGGTCACTTTCTTCTTCGCCACCGCGGCCTTCACCACCTTCCTCGCTGCCGCGGCCCTCGTCAGGCGCACGGACTCCACCTGGGCTTCTTGCCGCTGCCCGGTACTGCCGGGTCAGACCGGCTCACCAGAGCTGTCCCGCCGCAAGACACGCTTTCTCCCCGTTGCCGAAGGGTCGTCAGCCCCGGCCTCTTCCTCGGTCGACTCCTCGGCCACATCTTCAATAAGAGGGGCCCCGGTGCCGGCGTTGTTGGCCTCCCCAGAAGACTCTGCCCATCCGGCAAGCTCCTCCTGCTCCACGGCTGCCTCGACCTTGTTCTCCATGTGGCCGATGCTGCCAGCTTTCCTAGCGAGCGCCGCTTCCGCAGCCCTGGCAGCGATGTAGTCTAGCTCCTCTTTGGTGGTGTCCTTGGTAAGCAGTGGCTCATCACGGACATACCTCTCTGACAGGTTGTCGAAGAACTCCTGCACCTTGTCCTCCTCCGGCTCGGCCCAACTTGGGTCAAGACCGTGCGTGTTAAAATCTGGCATCATGGGGATGATGTCGGTTTGGCGAGAGTTCTTTCTCAGCGGGACCACTCATGTCGGAAACTCGAACAGAGGCCCCTTGATGACCTTGCCGGCCTTCGCGGCCTTGCCGGCTCTCTCAGCCCTGCCGTCGTCACCCGCATTGAAGAAGTCCTGGATTAGGGGGTCTCCGGATAGCCGGACTATATCCTTTGGCCGGACTGTTGGACTATGAAGACATAAGATTGAAGACTTCGTCCCGTGTCCTTATGGGACTTTCCTTGGCGTGGAAGGCAAGCTTGGCAATACGGATATGTAGATCTCCTCCCTTGTAACCGACTTTGTGTAACCCTAGCCCCCTCCGGTGTCTATATAAACCGGAGGGTTTTAGTCCGTAGGACAACATACAATCATACCATAGGCTAGCTTCCAGGGTTTAGCCTCTACGATCTCGTGGTAGATCAACTCTTGTAATACTCATATCATCAATATCAATCAAGCAGGACATAGCGTATTACCTCCATCAAGAGGGTCCGAACCTGGGTAAACATCGTGTCCCCTGCCTCTTGTTACCATCCGCCCTAGACGCACAGTTCGGGACCCCCTACCCAAGATCCGCCAGTTTTGACACCGACATTGGTGCTTGCATTGAGAGTTCCACTGTGTCGTCACCGTAAGGCTTGATGGCTCCTTCGATCATCGGTAACGATGCGGTCCAGGGTGAGGTTTTCCTCCCCGAACAGATCTTCATATTTGGCGGCTTCGCACTGCTGGCCAACTCGCTTGGCCATCTGGAGCAGATCGAGAGCTACGCCCCTGGCCATCAGGTCAGGTTCGGAAAGCTAAACTACACTACCGACATCCGCGGAGACTTGATCTTCGACGGGTTCGAGCCCATGTCAGGTGCGCCAAACAATCACGATGAGCATGATTTAACTCTGCCGTCAGACAGTGTTCGGGAGATCACACCTACAAATACGCCGGCCTTCAATCCGGAGCAAATTGCGCCATTCGAGGACGGAGGGATATACCCCGCCACGGAGGCCACACTCTCAGTGGCGATGGAGCCGGATACTGATTTCACCCCTTACGAGAGCCGTGTTGCCGAACCACTGGATTCATCTCCGGCCACGGACTCCGAGACGCCTACATCCATGCCTATCGAATCCGATTGGGCGCCGATCATGGAGTTTACCTCCGCGGATATCTTTCAGCACTCACCTTTCGGCGACATGCTAAATTCATTAAGGTCTCTCTCTTTGTCAGGAGATCCTTGGCCGAACTATGTCCGGCTAGAATGGGATGCGGAAAATGAAGAAATTCGCTGCCTACCAACCAACCACTTAGTAGCCTCTGTCGACGATTTAACTGACATGCTCGATTTCGACTCCGCAGACATCAATGGCATGGACGACGATGCAGGAGACGAACAGGAACTAGTGCCCACAGGACACTGGACAACCTCTTCATCACATGACATATACATGGTGGATACACCCAAAGAAAACGATGACGAGGAACGGGAGGAGACAGCGGAGGATGACCCCTCCAAGAAGCAAACAAAGCGTCGGTGTAGGCGCCGCTCCCAATCCCGCCTCGGTAAAAACAGCAGTAACAGCACAAGAGAAAATAACACTCCAGTTGACTCCAGAGGAAACGGCGACCACACTACCCCGGCGGCAGAGCACGATGAAGCTGCAAACGACGAACATAGTACAGATCCGACGTCCGAACACGGCGACGCCGAGGATAAACCTCATCAAACCCCCTCTGGGGAGGAAAACAGTTCAGACGAAGATGCAGACATCATCCTGGAAACGCACTTGGAGCAAGAGAACCTCCGCAGAAGGCTTATTGCCACAGCGAGGAGTCTGAAGAAGCAGAAGCAAAGGCTTAAGGCCGAACAAAATATGCTCAACAACAGGTGGAACAAAGTGCTCGACAACGAAGAAAAGTATGGTGGAGGTTACCACAGAAAGAGCTATCCAAAGCGCAAGCTATTACCCGAATTCGACGATGAGGCCTTAGACCCCATACAGCTGAAAAATAAAATGGCCAACCGGCCGGATCAACCACCTTGTGACCGCGATAGAGCGGCTAACAAGGTTGCACATAAGTCAACACACGATCTACGTGAGGACTTGTGGCAAAAATCCAGTATGACCAGATCCATCTATGGATCTAGGAAGCGTGCTTCGGCACAAAATCAAAACCGAATACTACAACCATTCGAACGCCATGATACATCCAAATACATGGGTGCCACACACCCCCTATGTTTCACCGATGAGGTGCTGGACCACGAATTCCCAGAAGGATTCAAACCAGTGAACATAGAGGCGTACGACGGGACCACAGACCCTGGGGTCTGGATTGAGGACTTTATCCTCCATATCCATATTGCTCGTGGAGACGATCTCCATGCCATCTAGTACTTGCCCCTCAAGCTTAAAGGACCAGCTCGGCAATGGCTGAAAAGCCTCCCCGAAAACTCAATTGGAAGTTGGGAGGAGCTCGAGGATGCCTTTCGGGCTAATTTTCAAGGGACCTATGTCCGACCTCCGGATGCAGACGATTTGAGTCATATAATTCAACAGCCCGGAGAGTCAGCCTGAAACAAGATTCTCGACAAACTATGTCAGATTCATGGCGCCCTCGATAAACCTGCAAAATTCAATAATAGTGCCTCCCGCGGCCGAATCTAAAAGATTCCTAGAAGCAAAATTCAATCAGGCATAAAACATTTGTATAATCATCCACAAATTCAAACCATGAGTGGGGCAATTTCGTATCATCAATTGCATCCTCTCCCAAGATTATGCAACATGTTCATGATAAAGTTGCTTAAAATTCATAATATCGTTCCTAAGGGAGATAATCTTAGTGAGAGAAAAATACTTTGAAATAAAGGCATCTTTACACTTATTCCATGAATCAATACTATTTTAGGCAAAGATGAAAACCAAGTTTTAGCACGATCTCGAATTGAGAACAGAAATAGCTTCAATTTAACAATCTCATTATCCACATTTTTTTCTTTTGCATATCACACAAATCAATGAAATTGTTTAGATGGGAAGCGGCATCTTCACTAGGAAGGCCATAAACTTGATCTTTCATAACAAGATTCAGCAAAGCGACATTAATTTCACAAGATTCCGCACTAGTGGCGGGAGCAATCGGAGTACTAATAAAATCATTATTATTGGTGTTAGAAAAGTCACACAAGGTATTCTCTTGAGACAACATGACAAAGCAAGCAATCCAACACACGAGCACACAAAAAGCAAACTAAGAAGACAAACGGAAGGGGGGCGAAGAAAAGGCAAATGTTTTCGAAAATTGTTTTAGAAGTGGGGAAGAGGAAAACGAGAGGCAAATGGCGAATATTGTAATGCAAGAGATGAGAGCTTATGATGGGTCCTTGGTATGTCTTGGCTTGGCATAGATCTCCCCGGCAACGGCGCCAGAAATTCTTCCTTCTACTTCTTGAACTTGCGTTGGTTTTTCCCTTGAAGAGGAAAGGGTGATGCAGCAAAGTACGGATAAGTATTTCCCTCAGTTTGAGAACCAAGGTATCAATCCAGTAGGAGACCACACACAAGACACTGAATACCTGCACAAACAATCAAACAACTTGCACCCAACGCGATAAAGGGGTTGTCAATCCCTTCACGGTTATTTGCAAAGGTGAGATCTAATAGAGATAGATAAATGGTAAAGAAAATATTTTTGGTATTTTTGGTTTATAGATCAGAAAGTAAAAGTTTGCAAAAGTAGTAAACCAAAAACTAACATTGTAGATCGAAAACTTATATGATGGAAAATAGAAACTTATATGATGGAAAATAGACCTGGGGGGCGTAGGTTACACTAGAGGATTCTCGCGTGATAGCAAATAATACGGTGGGTGAACAAATTACTGCCGAGCAATTGATAGAAAGCGCAAAGTTATGACAATATCTAAGGCAATGATCATGAATATAGGCATCACGTCTGTGTCAAGTAGACCGAAACGATTCTGCATCTACTACTATTACTCCACACATCGACCGACTCCTGCCTGCATCTAGAGTATTAAGTTCATGAAGAACAGAGTAACACACTAAGTAAGATGACAAGATGTAGAGGAATTAACTCAAGCAATATGATGAAAACCCCATCTTTTTATCCTCGATGGCAACAATACAATACGTGCCATGCTGCCCCTACTGTCACTGGGAAAGGACACCACAAGATTGAACCCAAAGCTAAGCACTTCTCCCATTGCAAAAAAACCAATCTAGTTGGCCAAACCAAACCGATAGTTCGAAGAGAATTACAAAGATACCAAATCATGCATAAAAGAATTCAGAGGAGATTCAAATAATATTCATAGATAAGCTGATTATAAATCCACAATTCATCGGATCTCCGCAAACACACCACAAAAAAAGTATTACATTGAATAGATCTCCAAGAACATCGAGGAGAACATGGTATTGAGAATCAAAGAGAGAGAGAGAAGAAGCCATCTAGATACTAGCTATGGACCCATAGGTCTATGGTAAACTACTTACGCTTCATCGGAAGGGCAATAGAGTTGATGTAGAAGCCCTCTGGCAGGGTGCTAGAAAAGGATTGAGGGAGTCCTGGATTAGGGGGTCTCCGGACAGCCGGATTGTATCCTTTGGCCGGATTGTTGGACTATGAAGATACAAGATTGAAGACTTCGCCTCGTGTCCGGATGGGACTCTACTTGGCGTGGAAGACAAGCTAGGCAATACAGATATGTATATCTCCTCCTTTGTAACCGACCTTGTGTAACCCTAGCCCCCTCCGGTGTCTATATAAACCGGAGGGTTTTAGTCCATAGGACACAATAACATACAATCATACCATAGGCTAACTTCTAGGGTTTAGCCTCTCTGATCTCGTGGTAGATCTACTCTTGTACTACCCATATCGTCAATATTAATCAAGTAGGACGTAGGGTTTTACCTCCATCAAGAGGGCCCGAACCTGGGTAAAACATCGTGTTCCCTGCCTCCTGTAACCATCCGCCTTAGACGCACAGTTCGGGACGCCCTACCCGAGATCCGTCGGTTTTGACACCGACATTGGTGCTTTCATTGAGAGTTCCTCTGTGTCGTCGCCGTTAGGCTTGATGGCTCCTACTATCATCGATAGCGATGCAGTCTATGGTGAGGCTTTTCTCCCTGGACAGATCTTCGTGTTCGGCAGCTTCGCACTGCGGGCCAACTCGCTTGGCCATCTGGAGCAGATCAAAAGTTACGCCCCTGGCCACCAGGTCAGGTTTGGAAGCTTAAACTACACGATCGATATCCGCGGAGACTTGAACTTCAACGGATTCGAGCCTCTACTTTGTGCGTCACGAGGTCACGATGAGTATGATTTAGCTCTGCCATCGGACAGTGTTCAAGAAATCACACCGGCAGCCGCTCCGACCCTTAATTCGGAGCCAGTTGCGCCTCCCATGGACGGGTGGATAGACCCTGCCACAGAGGCCGCATCCCCAAAGGCAATCGAGCCGAATATCGATCTTACCCTTCACGAGAGCCGTGTTGTTAAACTGCCGGATACTTCTCCGACCACGGACTCCGAACCGCCTGCGCCCGTTCCTATCGAATCCGGTTGGGCGCTGATCATGGAGTTTACCTCCGCAGATATCTTTCAGCACTCACCCTTCGGCGACATACTAAACTTATTAAAGTCTCTCTCCTTGTCAGGAGAGTCCTGGCCAAACTATGTCTGGCAGGATTGGGATGCGGATGACAAAGAAATTCGCCGCCCACCCACAACCCACTTAGTAGCCACTATCGATGACTTAACCGACATGCTCGACTCCGACTCCGAAGACATCGAAGGTATGGGCGACGATGCAGGAGACGAACAGGAACCACTACACATAGGGCACTGGACGCCCACTTCATCAGATGACGTATACATGGTGGACACACCAAAAGACGACAACGACGAGGAATGGAAGGACACAACGAAGGGTTGTCCCCTCGAGAAGCAGTCAAAGCGGCAGCATAAGCGCCGCTCCAAATCACGCCTCGGCAGAAACATCACCGGACCACGGCACCACGGAGAATCAAACCGAACAACCCGACTCTGCCGAAGATAATAGTCCGGACGACATCACACCAGACAGACACCCGGAGCAACATAATGCTCGTCAAAGGCTTGTTGCCACCGCGAGGAGTCTAAAAAAGCAGAAGCAAAGGCTCAAGGCTGCGCAAGACACACTCCGAATCAGATGGAGTAAAGTACTCAACTCAGCAGTGAAGTACGGCGGTAATCGCCACACCAAGAGCTACCCGAAGCGGAAGTTGCTACCCGAATTCAATGAGGAGGCCTTAGATCCCCCACAACCAAAAATTAAAACGGCCATCTGGCCAGATAGATGACCTCATGGACAACATAATGCGGCAACCGATGCCGCACATAAGCCAATACGCGATCCACACGATGGCTCACATCAAAAGGACGTCGCAACCAGATCCATCTATGGACCATGCAAGCGCGCTCCAGCATACGATGCAACACAACAAACATCCGAACAACGCGGTACACCCAGATACAGGGGTGCCGCACACCCCCTATGTTTCACCGATGAGGTGCTGGACCATGTATTTCCAGAGGGATTCAAACCCGTAAACATAGAGGCATACGACGGAACAACAGACCCTGGGGTCTGGATTGAGGACTATATCCTCCATATCCATATGGCTCGAGGAGATGATCTCCACGCCATTAAGTATTTACCCCTCAAACTCAAAGGGCCAGCTCGGCACTGGCTTAAAAGCCTCCTCGAAAGCTCCATTGGAAGCTGGGAAGAGCTTGAAGACGCTTTTCGGGCAAATTTTCAAGGGACTTATGTCCGACCTCCGGACGCGGACGATTTGAGTCATATAACTCAACAACCCGGAGAGTCAGCCCGAAAGCTTTGGAACAGATTTCTTACTAAAAAGAACCAAATAGTCGATTGTCCGGAAGCCGAAGCCTTGGCAGCTTTTAAGCACAGCATCCGCGACGAATGGCTTGCCAGACACCCCGGCCAAGAAAAGCCAAGAACAATCGCAGCATTAACAAGCCTCATGACCCGCTTTTGCGCGGGAGAGGACAACTGGCTAGCCAGATGCAGCACCAGCGACCCAAGTACATCCGAAGTTAGAGATGGAAATGGGAAATCACGACGCAACAAAAATAATAAGTGCCGGAATAAAGAAGACAGCCCGAAGAGCACGGCGGTAAACGCCGAATTCAGAAGCTCTTGGCTAGGTCAGCAAAAACCGCCCTCTAAAGGCGCCAGAGATGAACTGTCCAGCCTAAACAAAATTCTGGACCAAATATGTCAGATCCATAGCACCCCCGATAAACCAACAAATCATGCCCACAGAGAATGTTGGGTCTTCAAGCAGTCCGGCAAGCTCAACGCCGTACACAAGGGGGAGGATACACCAAGCGAAGACGAGGATGAGCCTCTCAAGCAAGACACTAGGGAACAAAAGAAATTTCCACCAAAAGTCAAAACAGTGAACATGTTACACGTGATCAAGGGGAGAAACAAAGCGGCACTCCCAGAGAAATATGCCCAAGGGCCTATCACCGCGGAATCCTGCCACTGGTCGTCTCAACCGATCACTTTCGACCATCGGGATTACTCAGTAAGTATCCGGCGTGCAGGACAGGCTGCCTTGGTATTAGACCCACTAATTGACGGATACCATTTCACACGAGTCCTGGTGGACGGTGGCAGCAGTCTAAACCTGATATATCAGGACACAATCCGCAAAATGGGGATAGACCCAACGAAAATTTGCCACAGCAATACTACCTTTAAAGGAGTAATGCCAGGCCCAGGGGATCATTGCACGGGCTCCCTGCTACTAGAGGTTATATTCGGCTTCCCCAATAACTTCCGTAGCGAAAATTTAACATTACACATTGCTCCGTTCCAAAGTGGCTATCAAGCACTACTTGGTCGCGAAGCTTTCACTCGCTTTAATGCAATACTGCATTACGCTTCCCTCACGCTTAAGATGCCCGGTTCACGTGGCATCATTACAATGAATGGAAATATTGAGCGATCCTTGTGTGCCGAAGAGAGTGCGACTGCCTTGGCAGCCGCACACTAAAAACGGCCTCACCAACTAAAGCATTTGATAGGTCGTCAAGACCAGAGACACGGTTAGACGAGTCCGGCGCAGCTACATGTAATTCATACAGGTTTGATGGCCACACCCCTATTACAAATACAAGGGGATCAACGCGCGCAGACAAGTGGCAATTTTTACTCATCTTGAATTATACATGGTTTCTTTAAACCTACCTTTTTGCACAACAACTTTTCACCTAAAGTTTCTCTCTTTTACAGATGACCATCGTGCTACACCCGTCCAGGATACGGCACAATGGAGACACAGGCGCAGACGTGCAGTAGGGACCCGTTCCAAGGATTCTTTTTAGGTTAAGGCCCTGCGTAAACCTTTTTTACTGTCTCTTGTTGATACACATCCCTGGGATTCTCAGTACAATTGAGAAGGATGCCGACGTCTTGGCATGTGGCCACGTCAGAATAATGTACGTACCTAGACACCAGGGGCTTCTTACAAAGGGCACTGTTTAGGCCCGGTTTATACCATAAAGACCGAATACCTTAGGGAGTGTTTGGCGTCGCGAGTTTGGCCTTATATGCATCAGCTCCGAATCATGTCTTTGGTCAAATGTTGGGTTTGCCCGGCTCCTGCGTTTTGCTGCCTTACGTTCTGCTCTATCGGCTAAGGCGGCACCAGGAGAACTACTGCGATTGTGCCGCGGTTCATCTGGACGAGCGCCTCAGTAGAGAAAGCCAAAAACTGACTGTCATGATATAGCGTGAGACTGGTCAACCACTCGATGACTTATCGGAATGTTAGAATTCCTCCGCCTTAACCAAGGGCCGTTTCCCGGCTAGGCATGTACGCACCCCGAATTCGGGAGAGTGCGGAGCCACCAGGGGCTATATGGTAGCCCCACCGTTAAACTCCTATGGCTAAGTGAAAGTGTTAAAGCATTATAGTCCGGTTGCCTCGTTCGCTGCGCTATCACCTCCTTAATAGGACCAAGATGTTGGATTAAGTGTGAACACGTGTCTTCTGCGAGCACCTCCGCATTATATGTGTGGGGGTTGAAGCTGACGACTGCAATCTTTCAGGTTATATACATATATACATAAACGGCCGCACAGGAGGCATCATATTACTTCCAGGCAAAAGTATAAATACAGCCTTAATACATTTCATAAAAACATTGTGTTTATAATGGGAATACATGTCACTCAAACATAATATTCTTCGAGCACTGGGCCTCTATCAAACGAGCACCCTCGAGAACTTCTTCGAAATAGTGCTCGGCAGCCACTCGGCCTATGGCCAAACCATGCCCCGCAACAGTGGTAGCATCCATCTCCGCCCAGTATGCTTTGACACGGGCAAGGGCCATCCGCGAGCCCTCTATACACGCCGACCTCTTCCTCGCATTGATGCACGGCACCGCTCCAAGGAACTGCTGCACTAAGCTGAAATAGTTGTTCGGCTTTGGTTTTTCCGGCCACAGATGATCTACGACGGACCTCATGGCGAGTCCGGACAACCTATTGAGTTCGGCCCATTCGGCTAGCTGATCAGTTAATGGAAGCGGATGCTCTGGAACGTTAAACTGTGACCAGAACAGCTTGTCCACTTCATGATCTGTTTGATCTCGGAAGTATCCGGCCGCATCGACAGCGCTCGCTGCCAAGTCCATATATGCGTCTGCCGAACTCCACAGCCGATCTAGAGGAGCATATCGCGGATCTCCGAACTTCCTCCCCAGCATAAAGGGCTTCCCAGCCGCAATATCCCCGGCTTCACGCAGCTTCTCCTTCTTCGCTCTCATAGCAGAGCGGGTGTCTTTGGTCGCCATCGTGGCCTTATCAAGGTCCGTCGCCTTCGCTCGGTTTTCTTCTTCAAGGAACTGGCAATGGTCGGCAGTGTATTTTAACTTTACAGCCATCTTGGCCATTTTCTCTTTGCTCTCACAATGCGCAGCCTTCTCGGCTCTCAACTCTTCGGCCGCCTTCAAAGCAGCCGCATTACTACTCCTTGCTTGTTCTTTGGCTTGGGCAAGTTCCGCTTGAAGGGTCTCCACGGTGGCAGCTCCATCTGCGGTCACAACATATTAAAGATACTGGCATCATGCTGCTCTTACTATGTGACATTCACCAGAAAACATTACTTACCCTGTGCCTCGTCAAGCCGCTTGTTAACAAGCTCGATGTCGGCATCTGCCGCATCCAGTTGCCGCTTTAGTTCGGCAAACTCATTAGTCCGGCTAGCCACCCGAGCTTCCACCACCTGCACATAAAGGCGGTTTGGTTATTGCCTGGGACAATGATCCTCTGTTCGCTGCCGTTCTCGACGACAACCAGAGTCTCAGGGGCTACTATCTACACAGGGCACACCTAAAAATGTGTGGTACTATCAAAAAGTATATCATTTCACGTACCTCAAAGCCCGTCAGTAGACTCATAAAAGCTTCATGTAATCCGCTTGGCACTTCTGGGAGTTGTGGAGGGCCCGAGCGGAAAGCAGGGGCAGCCACCCACTTGGCACTTCTGGGAGCTGTGATGTAAAACCACTCCCGTTGCCATAATCCGGACACCTCTGGAAAGGAACCCTTTGGCCATGAAGCTCCAGCGATCTTGCTTATTAATGCGCCTCCGCACGCTGCGTGCTGCCCCTCGACCATCTTCAGCTTCACATCGAAGGTCTTGAGCCACAGGCCGAAGTGAGGGGTAATGCAGAGGAAGGCCTCACATACGACAACAAATGCCGAGATGTGGAGAAAGGAGTCTGGGGCTAGATCATGGAAATCTAGCCCGTAATAGAACATCAAACCCCTAACGAAGGGATCCAGAGTGAGGCCTAGACCTCGGAGGAAGTGGGAGACGAACACGATGCTCTCGTCGGGTTCAGGAGTGGGGATGACCTGCCCTCGGGTGGGCAGCCTATGCGAAATTTCGGCGGTCAGCTATTTGGCCTCCCTCAACTTCTTGATATCCTCTTCCGTAATGGAGGAGGGCATCCACCGGCCTTGAAGGCTAGATCCGAACATGATTGAAGGTCCGAAGCAACTGACCTGGGCTTTGGGTGTTAGAACTCGAGGCGGGGGAAGGATTCGATTGAGCACAGGAGGGAAAAAAAGTAAAAGCCTTGTCCCTTTATAAAGAGGGTGAATATCAAGCGTCCTCTCCATAGCCGTTTGGGACTTTCCTATAATCTAGGAGTCCTAGACATGGTTGGGTTACCTACGACCGTATTGATGAGAATCCCATAATTAGGGGAACACGATCTCTACTTTAACAAGACTTGTCAAGAAACCGCCTCGCGTTATGTGTGGAGCTGGTTGAAGAAAAACGGTTCGAATAATCATCGAGCCATGGCATGATGTCATGTTGCCAAAACGTGTCAGCAGATTAAGATTTGTGGAAATATTATTCTCTCTACGATGGTATGTGGAACTTATTTTGCAGGGTCGGACACTATCCCTGTATTCAAATTCTTCTGTGATGTGTTCGGAGGAGGAACCCGCCTTGCAATGCCGAAGACAATACTGCGCGCCGGACTCATCGTCATTGAAAGCCTGGTTCAGGGGCTACTGAGGGAGTCCTGGATTAGGGGGTCTCCGGACAGCCGGATTATATCCTTTGGCCAGACTGTTGGACTATGAAGATACAAGATTGAAGACTTCGTCTCGTGTCCGGATGGGACTCTACTTGGCGTGGAAGACAAGCTAGGCAATACGGATATGTATATCTCCTCCTTTGTAATCGACCATGTGTAACCCTAGCCCCCTCCGGTGTCTATATAAACCGGAGGGTTTTAGTCCGTAGGACACAATAACATACAATCATACCATAGCCTAGCTTCTAGGGTTTAGCCTCTCTGATCTCGTGGTAGATCTACTCTTGTACTACCCATATCATCAATATTAATCAAGCAGGATGTAGGATTTTACCTCCATCAAGAGGGCCCGAACGTGGGTAAAACATCGTGTTCCCTGCCTCCTGTTACCATCCGCCTTAGACGCACAGTTTGGGACCCCCTACCCGAGATCCGCTGGTTTTGACACCGACAAGGTCCCTAGATGGGATCTCACGGGTACAGAAGGTTGCAGCGGTGGAAAAGTTTTTTCGTGGATGCCTCTGGTGGTTTGGGGATATATGGAAATATATAGGCGAAAGAATTAGGTCAGGAGGTGCACGGGGGGGCACAAGGGTGGGGGGCACGCCCTACCCCCCTAGGAGAGCCCTCCGTCCTTGTGGCCACCTCGTGGCTCCTTCGACTTCATCTCCAAGTCTCCTGGTTTGCTTCAGGTCCAAGAAAAATCATCGCGAAGGTTTCATTCCGTTTGGGCTCCGTTTGGTATTCCTTTTCTGCGAAACTCAAAAATAGGGAAAAACAGGAACAGGCACTCGGCTCGGTTGATAGGTTTGTCCCAAAATAATATAAAATAGCACATTAATGCATATAAAACATCCAAAATAGATAATATAATAGCATGGAACAATCAAAAATTATAGATACGTTGGATATGTATCAACTACTGATACGTCTCCAACGTATCCATAATTTTTTATTGTTCGTCTCCAACATATCTATAATTTTTGATTGTTCCATGCTGTGATATTATCATTCTTGGATGTTTTACAATCATTTTATAGCAATTTTATATCAATTTTTGGAACAAACCTATTGACTAGTGCCCCGCGCCAGTTGTTATTTTTTGCTTGTTTCTTTACTTCGCAGAAAATCAATACCAAACGGAGTCCAAACGCAACGAAACTTTTTGGACAATTTTTCTGGGCTAGAAGACATAGGATGGGCCATAAAAGTACCAGAGGGGTGCCCCGAGGGAGGCACAGCCCACCTGGGCACCCCCCAGGCGCGCCCTGATGGGTTGTGCCCACCTCGGTGGCCTCCCGCACCGCCTCTTTGCTCTATAAATACTCCAATATTCCAAAAACCCTAGGGGAGTCGACAAAACACAACTCCAGCCGCTGCAAGTCCCAGAAACCACAAATCCAATCTAAACACTGCTACCTCTTGAGCACTGTGTTGGATTTCCTTGAAGAGGAAAGGATGATGCAACAAAGTAGTGTAAGTATTTCCCTCAGTTTTTGAGAACCAAGGTATCAATCCAGTAGGAGGCTGCGCGTGAAGTCCCTAGTACTTGCACAAAACAAATAACTCCTCGCAACCAACGCGATAAGGGGTTGTCAATCCCTTCAAGGTCACTTACGAGAGTGAGATCTGGCAGATATGATAGGATAATATTTTTGGTATTTTTGTGATATAGATGCAAAGTAAAATAAATCAAAGTAAAAAGCAAAGGAAATAACTAAGTATTGGAAGATTAATATGATGAAGATAGACCCAGGGGCCATAGGTTTCACTAGTGGCTTCTCTCAAGAGCATAGGTATTTTTACGGTGGGTGAACGAATTACTGTTGAGCAATTGACAGAATTGAGCATAGTTATGAGAATATCTAGGTATTATCATGTATATAGGCATCACGTCCGAGACAAGTAGACCGACTCCTGCTTGCATCTAGTACTATTACTCCACTCATCGACCGCTATCCAGCATGAATCTAGATTATTAAGTTCATGAAAACAGAGTAACGCCTAAAGCAAGATGACATGATGTAGAGGAATAAACTCCTGCAATATGATAAACCACATTTTGTTATCCTCGATGGCAACAATACAATACGTGCCTTGCTGCCCCTACTGTCACTGGGAAAGGACACTGCAAGATTGAACCCAAAGCTAAGCACTTCTCCCATTGCAAGAAAGATCAATCTAGTAGGCCAAACCAAACTGATAATTCGAAGAGACTTGCAAAGATAACCAATCATACATAAAAGAATTCATAGAAGATTCAAATATTGTTCATAGATAATCTTGATCATAAACCCACAATTCATCGATCTCAACAAACACACTGCAAAAAGAAGATTACATCGAATAGATCTCCACAAGAGAGGGGAAAACATTGTATTGAGATCCAAAAAGAGAGTAGAAGCCATCTAGCTAATAACTATGGACCCGAAGGTCTGAGGTAAACTACTCACACTTCATTGGAGAGGCTATGGTGTTGATGTGGAAGCCCTCCGTGATGGATGCCCCCTCCAGTGAAGCTCCGGAACAGGCCCCAAGTTGGGATCACGTGGATATAGAAAGTTACGGCGGTGGAATTAGGGTTTTGGCTCCGTATTTTTCTTCGAAACCCTAAAATAGGCAAAAACAGCAATTCTGGGCTGGGCCTCCGGTTAATAGGTTAGTCCCAAAAACAATATAAAAGTGGATAATAAAGCCCAATAATGTCCAAAACAGTAGATAATATAGCATGGAGCAATCAAAAATTATAGATACGTTGGAGACGTATCAAGCATCGCCAAGCTTAATTCCTACTCGTCCTCGAGTAGGTAAATGACAAAAACAAAATTTTTGATGCGGAGTGCTACTTGGCATAATTTTAATGTAATTCTTCTTAATTGTGGTATGAATATTCAGATCCAAAAGATTCAAGACAAAAGTTTAATATTGACATAAAAATAATAATACTTCAAGCATACTAACAAAGCAATGATGTCTTCTCAAAATAACATGGCAAAAGAAAGTTATCCCTACAAAATCATATAGTCTTGCTATGCTCTATCTTCACCACACAAAATATTTAAATCATGCACAACCCCGATGACAAGCCAAGCAATTGTTTCATACTTTTGACATTCTCAAACTTTTTCAATCTTCACGGAATACATGAGCGTGAGCCATGGATATAGCACTATATGTGGAATAGAATGGTGGTTGTGGAGAAGACAAAAAGGAGGGAGAAGATAGTCTCACATCAACTGGGCGTATCAACGGGCTATGGAGATGCCCATCAATAGATATCAATGTGAGTGAGTAGGGATTGCCATGCAACGGATGCACTAGAGCTATAAGTATATGAAAGCTCAACAAAAGAAACTAAGTGGGTGTGCATCCAACTTGCTTTCTCATGAAGACCTAGGGCATTTTGAGGAAGCCCATCATTGGAATATACAAGCCAAGTTCTATAATGAAAAATTCCCACTAGTATATGAAAGTGATAACATAGGAGACTATCATGAATATCATGGTGCTACTTTGAAGCACAAGTGTGGTAAAGGATAGCAACATTGTCCCTTCTCTCATTTTCTCTCATTTTTTATTTGGGCCTTTTCTCCTTTTTTTATGGCCTCTTTTCTTTCTTTTTTTTTCTTTTTTGTCTGGAGTCTCATCCCGACTTTTGCGGTGCTACCTCTTGAGCACTGTGTTGGTTTTCCCCGAAGAGGAAGGGATGATGCAGCAAAGTAGCGTAAGTATTTCCATCAGTTTTTGAGAACCAAGGTATCAATCCAGTAGGAGGCTACGTGTGAGTCCCTCGTACCTGCACAAAACAAATAAATCCTCGCAACCAACACGAATGGGGTTGTTAATCCCTACATGGCCACTTACGAGAGTGAGATCTGATAGATATGATAAGATAATATTTTTGGTATTTTTGTGATAAAGATACAAAGTAAAATAAAGGCAAAGTAAAAAGCAAAGGAAATAACTAAGTAGTAGGAGATTAATATGATAAAGATAGACCTGGGGGCCATAGGTTTCACTAGTGGCTTCTCTTGAGAGCATAAGTATTCTACGGTGGGTGAACAAATTACTGTTCAGCAATTGACAGAATTGAGCATAGTTATGAGAATATCTAGGTATGATCATGTATATAGGAATCACGTCCGAGACAAGCAGACCGACTCCTGCCTGCATCTACTACTATTACTCCACTCATCGACCGCTATCCAGCATGCATCTAGAGTATTAAGTTAGAAATAGAGTAACGCCTTAAGCAAGATGACATGATGTAGAGGGATAAACTCATGCAATATGGTAAAAAAAACCATCTTGTTATCCTCGATGGCAACAATACAATACGTGCCTTGCTGCCCCTATTGTCACTGGGAAAGGACACCGCACGATTGAACCCAAAGCTAAGCACTTCTCCCATTGCAAGAAAGATCAATCTAGTAGGCCAAACCAAACTGATAATTCGAAGGGACTTGCAAAGTTAACCAATCATACATAAAAGAATTCAGAGAAGATTCAAATATTGTTCATAGATAGACTTGATCATAAACCCACAATTCATCGGTCTCAACAAACACACCGCAAAAAGAAGATTACATCGAATAGTTCTCCACAAGAGAGGGGGAGAACATTGTATTCAGATCCAAAAAGAGAGAAGAAGCCATCTAGCTAATAACTATGGACCCGTAGGTCTGAGGTAAAATACTCACACTTCATCAGAGGGGCTATGGTGTTGATGTAGAAGCCCTCCGTGATCGATGCCCCCTCCGGCGGAGCTCCGGAACAGGCCCCAAGATGGGATCTCGTGGATACAGAAAGTTGCGGCGGCGGCCCCAAGATGGGATCTCGTTTGGGGGTACGTAGGTATATATAGGAGGAAGGAGTACGTCGGTGGAGCAACAGGGGGCCCACGAAGGTGGAGAGCGCGCCATGGGGTAGGCGCGCCCCCTACCTCGTGGCCTCCTCTTTTGTGTCTTGACGTAGGGTCCAAGTCTCCTGGGTCTTGTTCGTTGAGAAAATCACGTTCCCGAAGGTTTCATTCCGTTTGGACTCCATTTGATATTCCTTTTCTTTGAAACCCTAAAACAGGCAAAAAACAACTATTCTGGGCTGGGCCTCCGGTTAATAGGTTAGTCCCAAAAATAATATAAAAGTGGATAATAAAGCCCAATAATGTCCAAAACAGTAGATAATATAGCATGGAGCAATCAAAAATTATAGATACGTTGGGGACGTATCATGGGGGAATCATAGTCTCCATCATGCTTTCCTCACTGGGACAATGCTCTAATAATGATGATCATCACACTTTTATTTTCTTACAACTCAACAATTATAACTCGATACTTAGAACAAAATATGACTCTATATGAATGCCTCCGGCGGTGTACCGGGATATGCAATGAATCAAGAGTGACATGAAAGAATTATGAATGGTGGCTTTGCCACAGATACGATGTCAACTACATGATCATACTAAGCAATATGACAATGATGGAGTGTGTCATAATAAACGGAACGGTGGAAAGTTGCATGGCAATATATCACAGAATGGCTATGGAAATGCCATAATAGGTAGGTATGGTGGCTGTTTTGAGGAAGGTATATGGTGGGTGTATGATACCGGCGAAAGGTGCGTGGTATTAGAGAGGCTAGCAATGGTGGAAGGGTGAGAGTGCGTATGATGCATGGACTCAACATTAATCATAACGAACTCATATACTTCTTGCAAAAATCTACAAGTTATCAAAGCAAAGTATTATACGCATGCTCCTAGGGGGATATATTGGTAGGAAAAGTCCATCGCTCGTCCCCGACCGCCACTCATAAGGAAGACAATCAAAAAATAAATCATGCTCCGACTTCATCACATAACGGTTCACCATACATGCATGCTACGGGAATCACAAACTTTAACACAAGTATTTCTCAAATTCACAACTACTCAACTAGCATGACTCTAATATCACCATCTCCATATCTCAAAACAATTATCAAGTATCAAACTTCTCATAGCATTCAACACACATAAGAAAGTGTTTACTATTCTTCAATACCAAGCATATTAGGATTGTCGGTGTCAAAACTGGCGGATCTCGGGTAGGGGGTCCCGAACTATGCGTCTAGGCCGGATGGTAATAGGAGGCAAGGGACACGAAGTTTTACCCAGGTTTGGGCCCTCTCAATGGAGGTAAAACCCTACGTCCTGCTTGATTAATATTGATGATATGGGTAGTACAAGAGTAGATCTACCACAAGATCAGAGAGGCTAAACCCTAGAAGCTAGCCTATGGTATGATTGTTGATGTGTATGTTGTCCTACGGACTAAAACCCCCCGGTTTATATATACACCGGAGAGGGTTAGGGTTACAAAGAGTCGGTTACAATGGTAGGAGATTTGAACATCCGTATCGCCAAGCTTGCCTTCCACGCCAAGGAAAGTCCCTTCCGGACACGGGACGGAGTCTTCAATCTTGTATCTTCATAGTCCAGGAGTCCGGCTGAAGATATAGTTCAGCTATCTGAACACCCCCTAATCTAGGACTCCCTCAGTAGCCCCTGAACCAGGCTTCAATGACGACGAGTCCGGCGCGCAGATTGTCTTCGGCATTGCAAGGAGGGTTCCCCCTCCAAGTACTTTATAGAAGATTTTAAACACAAAGATAGTGTCCTGCTCTGCAAAATAAGTTTTTCACATATTGCCATAGAGAGAATAATATTTACACAAATCTAATCTACTGACGTATTCCGTAGTGCGACACACCACGGCCATGCTTTTATCCGAGTCGTTTCATTATCCCACCTCAGCGCGTCATGCGAGGTGGTTTCCTTGGCACGTCTTGTCAAAGCAGAGATTGCGTCCCCTTATTCCGGGATTCTCATCAATACGGGCGTGGGTAACCCAACCGTTTATAGGACTTCTAGATTATAGGCAAGTCCAAACGGACAAGGAGAGGACACTTAATGTTCGCCTATTTATAAAGGGACGAGGCTTTTTATTTTTCCCTCCCGTGCTCAATCAAATCTTTCCCCCACCTCAAGCTCAAACGCCCAAAGTTCAGGTCGGGAGCTCCGAACCTTCAGTCATGTCCGGATCTAGCCTTCAAGGCCAATGGGTGCCTTCCTCCGTTACGGAAGAAGACGTCAAAAAGTTGAGGGAGGCCAGATATCTGACCGCCGAGATTCTGCATCGGCTGCCTCCCCGGGGGAAGGCCGTCCCCTCCCCCGAGCCCAACGAGAGCGTCGTGTTCGTCTCCCATTTCTTCCGAGGTCTAGGCCTTGCATTGGATCCTTTTGTCAGGGGCTTGATGTTTTACTACGGGCTAGATTTCCATGATCTAGCTCCGGACTCCTTTCTTCATATCACAACGTTTATTGTTGTGTGCGAGGCCTTCCTCCAGGTTACCCCTCACTTTGGCCTATGGCTCAAGACTTTTGAAGTAAAGCCGAAGATGATCGAGGGGCAACATGCGGCGTGTGGAGATGCCTCAATACGCAAGATGACGGGAGCTGCATGGCCCAAAGGTTCCATTCCAGAGGTGTCTGAATTGTGGCAACAGGAGTGGTTCTACATCACGGCTCCTAGAAGTGCCAATTGGGCGGCCGCCCCCGTTTTCTGCCCGGGCCCTCCTCCATATATGATGTCATGGATTAGCAGAGGATTGAGCTGGGGTCCGGCCAAGGACGTGCCTATACTGCAAAGCCGCATTCAAGATCTCTTTAATGGAGATTTCAGTTTGGTCGCGGTAACACAAGTTATGCTAGTTCGTCAAGTCCAGCCTTGCAAATGCCGGCCTCTTCGCTTGTGGGAGTTCAATCCCGAGCGACCGCGCGCCATTCGCAATTTCCTCGGCCTGACGCACGAGGAGATGTACAAGTTGTTCTTCGGACCTCAAGTGGAGTGTCCGGAAATTACCGAGGACGTGGGCCTAAGTAGCAACCGTGCCGCCGAATAGGTAAGGCATCTTCCGACCGAGCGTATTACCTCTCCTTTGATGCGAAGTTATTTCTGAGAGTTCGCTTTTTGACTAGGACTGGCTAACGAAGGCGAAGTTGATTCGGTGCTCGGCCCCCCTCCCTGAGGGTTTGGAAAATCCGATATTGGAAAAGATGCTCCAGACCGCACCTTGCCCGGAGCCCTTGAAGGAAAATGCGGGTGGTCGCGGGCCCCAAACGCTGGTCGCTCTAGCCGAGGGAGCGAGCATCTCCGTGAAGGAAGACGACCAGAAGAGGAAAAGGATTGCGTCTGGGGATTCGGAAGCCGAAGCTTCCAAACGAGAGAAGAAGTCTCCCACAGAGGGTCCTACCCCGGGGGGTGCGGTTGCCGCACAAAGTCCGCGGGGGGATCAATTCTCCCACGAGTCTTAAGTGACCCAAAATACCTTAATAGTACAGATATGTCGTCTTTTCTTCTGAGAAGATAACCACTGCATGTATCTTTGTAGTTCGGGCCTTAGCCCCTCTCAAATGAGCTCGTCTTCGGGGAATCTTCTTCCAGAGATGATGGAGAGCGAAACGCCTCCTCTGGACTCCTCCGCTCCGGAAGCGGGCGACCCTGAAGTGTCGTCGCAGAGGGCCTCTCCGAGTCCGGCGAGGCCAGAAGATAATCCTGTCGACCCCCGAAGTTCCCAGTGTCCGGCTCCCGAAGAGAGTAGACAAACGAGTCCGACACCGTCTAGTGTGCAGTCGGATGTTCTGAGGGAGTTGGTGGGGCGAGCGGCCATCTCAGATGAACACCATGTGCTGATGAATACGGTGATGGAGAGAATCTTGTCCGCCGAAAGTGGATTGCATAAAGCTTTTATGAGTCTACTGACAGGTTTTGAGGTACATAAAATAATGTATGATAACCCTACACATGCTAAGTGTGCCCTGTGTAGATAGTAGCCCCTGAGACTCTGGTTGTCGTTGGGAACAACGATGATCAAAGGATCATAATCCCAGGTAGTAACCATACTGCCTCTATGAGTAGGTGATGGAAGCTCCGGTGGCTAGCCGGACTAGCGAGTTTGCCCATTTAAGACGGCAATTGGATGCGGCAGACGCCGACATCGAGCTTGTAAACAAAAGGCTTGACGAGGCACAGGGTAAGTGTTATTATCTGGTAAACGCCACATAGTGAGAGTAGCATGAAGCCAGTATGTTTAACATGTTATGACTGCAGATGGAGCTGCCACTGTTGAAGCCTTGTGGGCGGAACTTGCCCGAGCCAAGGAACAAGCGAAATTGGATAATGCGGCTGCTTTGAAGGCGGCCGAAGAGTTGCGAGCCGAGAAGCCGCGCATGGCGAGAGCCGAGATAAGATGGCCAATATGGCCATAGAATTAAAAGCCGTCGTTGATCGTTGCCGAGTTCTTGAAAAAGGAAAACCAGTCGAAGGCATCGGACCTTGAGAAGGCTGCTGCAACGGAAAAAGACCTCCGCTCTGCTATGAGGGCAAAGAAGGAGGAGCTGCGGGAAGCCGGGGATATTGTAGGTGGGAAACCCTTTATGTTGCAGAGGAAGTTCGGAGATCCACGGTATGCCCCTCTGGATCAGCTGTGGAGTTCGGAGGATGCGTATATGGATTTGGCGGCGAGCGCTGCTGATGCGGCCAAGTACTTCAAGGGTCAGACGGACCGTGAAGTGGACCAGCTGTTTTGGACACAATTCCATTCTCTCGAGCATCCACTTTCTTTGTCTGACCAACTAGCCGAATGGGCCGAACTGAATAGGTTGTCCGGACTCGCCATGAGGTCTGTTGTGGATCTGCTATGGCCGGAAAGGCTAAAACCGAACAGCTATTTTGGCTTGGTGCAGCAGTTCCTTGACGTGGTGTCGCGCATTAATGCGATGAAGAGGTCGGCGTGTATAGAAGGCGCATGAATGGCCCTTGCCAGTGTTAAAGCAAATTGGGCGGAGATGGATGCTACCACTGTTGCAGCGCGGGATTCGGCGATAGGTCAAAGGGCTGTTGAGCACTACTTTGAGGAAGTTCTTGAGGGTGCTCGTTTCATAGAGACCCAGTGCTCAAAAAATATTATGTTTGAGTGATATGTAATCTCATTGTAAGAGAAATGCTTTTATAAATTTTCATAAGGCTACTTTTATACTTTTGCCTGAAAGTAATATGATGCCTCCTGGGCGGCCGTTTATGTATACATGTATATAACCTGAAAGATTGCAGTCGTCGGCTTCAACCCCCACGCATATAATGCGGGGGTGTTCGCAAAGACACGCGTTCACACTTAACCCAACGTCTTGTTCCTATAAAGGAGGTGATAACGGAGCGAGCGAGGCAACCGGACTATAATGCTTTAACAATTTCACTTAGCCATAGGAGTTTGACAGTGGGGCTACTAGATAGCCCCTGGTGGCTCCGCACTCTCCCGATCCCGGGGTGCGTACATGCCTGGCCGAGAAACGGCCCTTTGTTAAGGCGGGGGAATTCTAACATTCCCATAGGTCGTCGAGTGGTTGACTAGTCTCACGCTATATCATGACAGTCAGTTTTCGGCTTTCTCTACTGAGGTGCTCGTCCGGATGAACCAGGGCACAATCGCAGTAGTTTTCTTGGTGCTACCTTAGCCGGTAAAGCGGAACGTAAAGCACCAAAACACAGGAGCCGGGAAAACCCAACATTTGACCAAAGACAATGATTCGGAGCTGATGCATATAGGGCCAAACTCGCGCCGCCGAACACTCCCTAAGGTATTCGGTCTTTGTGGTATAAACCGGGCCTAAAAAATGGCCTTTGAAAGAAGGCCCTTGTTTCCAGGTATGTGCATTGTTCTGGCGTGGCCACATGCCAAGACGTCAGCATCCTTCTCAACGGTGGATATGTATCAACAAGAGACAGTAAAAAAGGTTTACGCAGGGTCTTAATCTAAAAAGAATCCTTGGGGCCGGTCCCTGCTGCACGTCTGCGCCTGTGTCTCCGTTGTGCCGTATCCTGGACGGGTGTAGCACGATGATCGTCTGTAAATGAGAGGAATTTGGGTGAATAGGTGGTCGTGCAAAAAGATAGTTTTCTAAAGAAACCATGTGTAATTCAAGAGGAGAAATTGCCACTTGTCTGCGTGCGTCGAGCCCCTCGTATTGAAAAATAGGGGTGTGACCGTTTATGCGGTATAAGTAGTGGCGCCGGACTCGATTAGTTGTGTCTGAGGTCTTGACAACCTATTGGATGCTTTCGTTGGTCCGGGCGCCTTTAGTGTGCGGCTGCCAAGGCAACCTCACTCTCTTCGGCGCGCAAAGATCACTTGATACTTCCGTGCACTGAAATGATGCCTCGTGGACCAGGCATCTTGAGTGTAAGGGAGGCGTAGTGTGGTATTGCATTAAAGCGAGCGAAAGCTTCGCGTCTGAGCAGTGCTTGATAGCCACTTTGGAACGGAGCGATGTGGAAAGCTAAATGCTCGTGACGGAAGTTATCGGGGGAGCCGAATATGACTTGTAATAGGAGGGAGCCCGTGCAACGAGCCCCTGGGCCTGGCATTATTCCTTTAAAGGTAGTGCTGCTATGGCGAATTTGTGTTGGGTCTAACCCCATCCCGCGGATTGTATCCTGATATATTAGGTTTAGGCTGCTGCCACCGTCCATCAATACTCGTGTGAAGTGATATTCACCAATTACTGGGTTTAACACCAGGGCGGCCCATCCTGCATGTCGGATACTTGCTGAGTAATCACGATGGTCGAAAATGATCGGTTGAGATGACCAGTGGCAGGACTTCGCGGTGATAGGCGCTTGGGTATATTTTTATGGGAGTGCCGCATTGCTTTTTCCCTTGATCACGTGTAACACGTTTACTGTTTTGACTTCGGGTGGAAATTTCTTTTGTTCCCCCGTGTCTCGCTTGGGAAGTTCGTCCTCGTCTTCACTTGGTGTATCCTCCCCCTTGTGTACGGCGTTGAGCTTGCCGGACTGCTTGAAGACCCAACATTCTCTTTGGGTATGATTGGCAGGTTTGCCAGGGGTACTATGGGTCTGACATACTTGGTCCAGAATTTTGTTGAGGCTGGACAGTTCATCCCTGGTGCCTTTAGGGGCCGGCTTTTGGCCTGGCCGAGAGACTTTGAATCTGGCGTTTACTGCCGTGCCCTTCGTGTTGTCTTCTTTATTCCGGCGTTTGTTATTGCTGTTGCACCGTGATTTCCCGTTTCCATCTCTAACTTCAGATGTGTTGGGATCGCTAGTGCTGCATCTGGCTAGCCAGCTGTCCTCACCCGCGCAAAAGTGGGTCATGAGGTTTGTTAATGCGGCCATTGTTCTCGGCTTATTTTGGCCGAGGTGTCTGGCGAGCCATTCGTCACGGACGCTATGCTTGAAAGCCGCTAAGGCTACGGCGTCCGGACAGTCGACAATCTGGTTCTTTTTAGTAAGAAACCTATTCCAAAGCTTTCGGGCTGACTCTCCGGGCTGCTGAGTTATATGTCTCAGATCATCCGCATCCGGAGGTCGGACATAAGTCCCTTGAAAATTTGCCCGAAAGGCATCTTCGAGCTCTTCCCAACTTCCAATGGAGCTTTCGGGGAGGCCTTTGAGCCAGTGACGAGCTGGCCCTTTGAGCTTGAGGGGTAAGTACTTGATGGCGTGGAGATCATCTCCTCGAGCCATATGGATATGAAGGATGTAGTCCTCAATCCAGACCCCCGGGTCTATTGTTACGTCGTATGCCTCTATGTTTACGGGCTTGAATCCCTCTCGAAATTCATGGTCTAGCACCTCATCGGTGAAACATAGGGGATGTGCGGCACCCCTGTAGCTGGGTGTGCCATGTTGTTCGGACGTTTGTTGTGTTGCATTGTATGCTGGGGCGCGCCTGCGTGGTCCATAAATGGATCTTGTTGCGCCGTCCTTTGGGTGCGAGCCCTCGCATGGGTCGCGTATTGTATTGTGAGCGGCGTTGTATGCCGTTCTATGTTGATAGAGGGGTCGTCTACCCGACCGAGTGGCTGCTTTGATATTTGGTTGTGGGGGGTCGGAGGCCTCCTCATCGAATTCAGGTAGGAGCTTCCGCTTTGGGTAGCTCTTTGAGGGGCGATTGTCCCCGTACATTGCTGTTGTATTGAGTATTTTACTCCATCTGAATTGGAGTGTGTTTTGCGCGGCCTTGAGCCTTCACTTCTGCTTTTGAAGGCTCCTCGCGGTGGCAACGAGCCTTTTGCGGGCATTCTGATGCTCCGGGTGCCTGTACGGCATTATGTCGTCCGGGCCATTATCCTTAATAGGATTTTTTTTGTTCGGTTTGAACATCCGGATTGCCGTTGTCCGGCAGCGGTTCGCCCTGCTCCAGCACTGGGTCTGTGAGATCGCTATTTCTGTCGAGGCGGGATTTGGGGCGGCGCTTGCGTCGCCGTTTTGACTACTTTTCGAGGGAACAAGCCTTCGGTGCGTCCTTCCGCTCCTCGTCGTCATCTTTTGGTGCGTTCACCGTGTATACGTCATATGACGAGGTGGCGTTCCAGGGCCCAACAGGCGCTGGTTCTTCATCGTCTCCTTCATCGACGTCCATACCGTCGATGTCTTCGGAGTCGACTTCGAGCATGTCGGTTAGGTCGTCGACAGTGGCTACAAAGTGGGTGGTGGGTGGGCTTTGAATTTCTTCATCGTCCGTACCCCAACCTTGCTGACCGCAGTCCGGCCAGGGCTCTCCTGATAAAGAGAGAGACTTCGGTGTCTTCAAGATATCGCCGAAAGGCGAGTGCTGAAAGATGTCTGCGGCAGTGAACTTCATGATTGGCGCCCAATCAGATTCGATTGGCAAGGGCGTGGAGGGTTCGGAGTCTGGAGAGGAGTCCGGCTCCTTGGAGTCACGAGTCCCGCAGAATACGGGGCTGGTGTTCGGCTCAACCGCCGTTGGGATCGCAGCCCCCGAGGCGGCGTCCAACCGCCTATCCTCGATCGGCGCGGTTGGCTCCGGACTAAGGGTCGGAGCCGATGCGGGTGCGGCCTCCAGGGCACTGTTCGGCAGCAAAGCTAGATCATGCTCATCGTGACAGTGCGGCGCGCTCGGCAGTGGCTCGAATCCGTCGAAGATCAAGTCCCCGCGGATGTCAGCCGTGTAGTTTAAACTTCTAAATCTGACCTGACGGCCAGGGGCGTAGCTTTCGATCTGCTCCAAATGGCCAAGCGAATTGGCCCGCAGTGCGAAGCTGCCAAAGATGAAGATCTGCCCGGGAGAAAGGTCTCACCCTGGACTGCATCGCTATTGATGATCGTAGGAGCCATCAGACCTGATGGTGACGGCACAGAGGAACTCTCAATGAAAGCACCAATGTCGGTGTCAAAACCGGCGGATCTCGGGTAGGGGGTCCCGAACTGTGCGTCTAGGCCGGATGGTAACAGGAGGCAAGGGACACGAAGTTTTACCCAGGTTCGGGCCCTCTCGATGGAGGTAAAACCCTACGTCCTGCTTGATTAATATTGATGATATGGGTAGTACAATAGTAGATATACCACGAGATCAGAGAGGCTAAACCCTAGAAGCTAGCCTATGGTATGATTGTTGATGTGTATGTTGTCCTACGGACTAAACCCCCCCGGTTTATATAGACACCGGAGAGGGTTAGGGTTACATAGAGTCGGTTACAATGGTAGGAGATTTGAACATCCGTATCGCCAAGCTTGCCTTCCGCGCCAAGGAAAGTCCCTTCCGGACACGGGACGGAGTCTTCAATCTTGTATCTTCATAGTCCAGGAGTCCGGCTGAAGATATAGTTTGGCTATCCGAACACCCCCTAATTCAGGACTCCCTCAAGGATTATTTAAGCAAATTACCATGCTACTTAAGACTCTCAACATAATCTAAGTGAAGCATGAGAGATCAATAGTTTCTATAAAACAATTCCACCACCGTTCTCTAAAAAATATAACTGAAGTACTAAAGCAAAATTATATAACTCAAATGACATAAGCGAAGCACATAGAGTATTCTAACAAATTCAAAATCATGTATGGCTCTCTCAAAAGGTGTGTACAGCAAGGATGATTGTGGTAAACTAAAAAGCAAAGACTCAAATCATACAAGACGCTCCAAGCAAAACACATATCATGTGGTGAATAAAAATATAGCTCCAAGTAAAGTTACCGATAGAAGTAGACGAAAGAGGGGATGCCTTCCAGGGCATCCCCAAGCTTTGGCTTTTAGGTGTACTTAGATTACCTTGGGCGTGCCATGGGCATCCCCAAGCTTAGGCTCTTGCCACTCCTTGTTCCATAATCCATCAAATCTTTACCCAAAACTTGAAAACTTCACAACACAAAACTTAAAGTAGAAAATCTCGTGAGCTCCGTTAGCGAAAGAAAACAAAAGACCAATTCAAGGTACTGTAATGAAATCATTCTTTATTTATATTGGTGTTAAACCTACTGTATTCCAACTTCTCTATGGTTTATAAACTATTTTACTAGCCATAGATTCATCAAAATAAGCAAACAACACATGAAAAACAGAACAGTCTGTAGTAATCTGTAGCTACCGCAAGATCTGGAACCCAAAAATTATAAAATAAATTTCTGGACTTGAGGAATTTATCTATTAATCATCTTCAAAAAGAATTACCTAAATAGCACTTTCCAAATGAAAATGGCAGCAGTTCTCGTGAGCGCTAAAGTTTCTGTTTTTTACAGCAAGATATCAAGACTTTCCCCAAGTCTTCCCAACGGTTCTACTTGGCACAAACACTAATTAAACACAAAAAACACAACCAAAACAGAGGCTAGATAAATTATTTATTACTAAACAGGAGCCAAAAGCAAGGAATAAAAATAAAATTGGGTTGCCTCCCAACAAGCGCTATCGTTTAACGTCCCTAGCTAGGCATAAAAAGCAAGGATAGATCTAGGTATTGCCATCTTTGGTAGGCAATCCATATGTGGCTCTCATAATAGATTCATAAGGTAATTTAATTTTCTTTCTAGGTAAGTGTTCCATGCCTTTTGTCGGTGTCAAAACCGGCAGATCTCAGGTAGGGGGTCCCGAACTGTGCGTCTAAGGCGGATGGTAACAGGAGGCAGGGGACACGATGTTTTACCCAGGTTCGGGCCCTCTTGATGGAGGTAATACCCTACGTCCTGCTTGATTGTTCTTGATAATATGAGTAGTACAAGAGTTGATCTACCATGAGATCGGAGAGGCTAAACCCTAGAAGCTAGCCTATGGTATGATTGTCTGTTGTCCTACAAACTAAAACCCTCTGGTTTATATAGACACCGAAGGGGGCTAGGGTTACATAAGGTCGGTTACAAAGGAGGAGATATACATATCCGTATTTCCTAGCTTGCCTTCCATGCCAAGTAGAGTCCCATTCGGACACGGGACGAAGTCTTCAATCTTGTATCTTCATAGTCCAACAGTCCGGCCAAAGGATATAGTCCAGCTGTCCGGAGACCCCCTAATCCAGGACTCCCTCAATAGCCCCCGAACCAAGCTTCAATATTGTCTTCGGCATTGCAAGGCGGGTTCTTCTCCAAATTTTGAATGTTTGTCAAGTAGTGTCCGGCACCATAAATGTTGGACTTCTTGGCTTCTGCGCCCAATAAGGGCTATCTTCCACGCGTCGAATGAATACGAGGAGCCAGGGCATTTTTACATTCGCCCCCCTAGCCAGATAAATAAATTGTCTATTAAAGGGATGGGAATTCTTAGATCCAATCCATACCATCCTCCCACAGTGAGAATCCATCGGAGCGTGCTTCGGAAAAATCCACTCCAACATGGCCGACCACCGCAGCTCCTTCTCTTGCCCCCGTAGCCCTAAGCCCGGTGATTGGGAGAGGTGTTCTGTCTCACACAGTCAATTAATCGAACTGCAGACTCATGGATTTCTCCCTCTAGCGTATATGGTTCCCGTCCGAGCCGGGCTCGCCACCTACAATGGCGGGGAGCAAGCGGAGAGCTTCCACAGCCCCTCTACGGGGGAGCGGGTGTGCCTTGTTCCTTACTTATTAAGGGGACTCGGATTTCCGATTCATCCGTTCCTCCGCGGGCTCCTGGAGTTTTACGGCCTCAAACTGCATAATTTCACCCCTGCTTTCATATTACACATCACTGGCTATGTTGCCCTTTGCGAGTTATTCCTGGGCTGCGAGGCTCATTTTGAGCTGTGGAAAAGGTTATTTTGCCTCGTCCCCTGCACACAGAAGGGGTCACTTTATCAAGTGGGCGGAGCCGAAATATGGCGCATCGCCGAAACCGGATACCTGTCTGGTACTCCGAAGAAGACGTCCGAAGACTGGCCTTCGGAATGGTTTTATATGGAGGACGTTCCCCTTCCGGACCCTGTTCGGCGGGGTCTTCCTGAGTTCAACAATGATCCTCTAAAGAAACGCCGAAGCTGGCGCCCACGGAGCCCCTAGGAGGAAGACAACGGAGAAGTCCTTTACCTGATGAACCGGATTAAAGCGTTGGCTCAATCAGGATTGACAGTAATTGAGGTTATGTCAATATGCATAATGCGGGGAGTGCAGCCACTTCAATATTGAGGGCACCCCCTGTGGTGTTTTAATGGGGAAGATGATGCCACCCGTTGCGGGTGTCGGATTTCGGGTTCCGGCAGACCCTTGAGGTTTGAACACTGGGGTGCGCGCGGAGATTTCGCTTCCTACCTACCTGCACCCCTCCGCCTCGCCAAGATCTAGGCTATGGAAAGAACACCACAAGGGACACAGGGTTTATACTGGTTCGGGCCACCATTGTGGTGTAATACCCTACTCCAGTTTGTGGTGTGGTGGCTTGCCTCTTGGGCTGATGATGATGAATGATACAAGGAAGAACAGCCTCGTGAGGGTCTGTTCTCGGCTGGGGCGATGAACTGCTGGGAGGAGTTCAGCCACCCTTCTCTCTCTCCCTCTCTCTGATCGAACCCCTTCTATTAATCCTTCCGAACCCCCTCTTCTGAAAAATCCTCTTTCTCCACCCCTTGCTCTGTGGGTGGCTGGTACTATTTATAGAGGCCCTGGTCCTCTTCCCAAATATCGAGCGGGAAGGGAGACAACAATGGCGGGCTAATTTGAAGGGGGACAGCGAGTACTAGCTACCCTGACAAAAGCAGTCTTCGCCTGCACAAAGCTCTGGCGGTGACGCCGTCCTGGGCTCCATGATGACCTTCATCTTGCAGTCTTCCTGGTCTTGGTCTTGTTGCACCGAAATGGCAACCTTTGCCTGATGCCTCGGTACTCCGCGGCTGCGCTTGCCCCCTTTGCACCAAAGAGGAAAGGAGGACACTGCGTGGGCTGGCACCCGCCTGGCGCCTTTGGTCGTCATGGCTTGTGTCACGGGCACCTCGTGAGGTACCCCGCCTTGATCTCTCCGCCCCCTCGCGAGCCAGCCTGATGAGGCCGTGCCTGAGGAAGCTCCGTGTCGTCCGCCCCGCGAGGCTTGGCCCCTCGCGAGGGTCTTGGGTCTGTGTTGATGAAGATGGGCCGTGCTGGGCCCCCCTTTGAGCCACGCCGCAGGCCGCAGGCAGGCAAGTCTGGGGACCCCCATTCCCAGAACACCGACAGTAGCCCCCGGGCCCAAGGCGCGCCTGGACTTGACCGTGCAGGGAGGCGGAAGGGAAAGGGCGAAGCGCCGCGGGCCCTAACAGCCTGCGGCCTTGGGCGCTGCGTGGCGGTTGACTGGACGTGGGTGCCTCAGCAACCGCGCGAGTTGATAAGGGAGCGGCATCTGCCTAGGCTTCGCTTTTTGCTTTCTCCGGTTGCTGCTCAGATCCCCTTTCTTACGCCTATCCTTCCTTCCTCCAAAATCTCCAGATCTACTCCGACCGCGTGACCTAGGAAGCCATGGCGCCTCGTCAGTCCCCGGCCGGAGCTTGGTACTCTTCTGCCCTGGACTCGCCAAACGTGTCGGAGGCGAGCCTTGCTCGGTTGCGCCGGATGGCGGTGGCGTAGGGCATCAACGGGGCGAAGGCGCTCAAGGCCGGCTCCGCCACCCCGGAAGGCCAAGGGAGCACCTTCTATCCATTCCTCGTAAGTGCCATTGCCGCCGGCCTGGTGCCTCCCTTCTCTGAGTTCTTCTTCTCTGTCCTTTGCCATTACAAGCTACAGGCTCTGCATCTCCACCCCAACTCCGTCCATCTCCTGGCAATCTTCGCCTATTACTGCGAGGCTCACGTAGGGGTGCAGCCCTCAGTGGCCTTGCTGTGCCACTACTTCTACCTCCGGACCTCTCGCGGTCCTGCTTCCGCGTGCGCGAGCTTCATCACGTACGGTGGCGCCATTGCCATCTCGAACCCCGGGAAAAGGATTGAGGGCTTCAGGAGCAAGTGGATCTTGGTGGATGCTGGGCGCATCCACCCTCGGCTAATCTTGCCCACGGAGCAGCCCACGAGCTCCAGCAATTGGGGTCGAGCTGAGCTCACGGATCCCCGCGCGAAGCTGGTGCTGGAGAAGATGGACGCGGAACTAAGGCCGGCCAACATGGCGGCGGCGAAGCTGACTGGCGTGTCGCTGCTGAGGGAGTTCCTGGAGCACCAGCTGGCTCCGCTTCGACGGTACTCACTTCCGATGTGGAGGCCCCATCCAAGCCCCGCGGCCTGGGCTGATGGAGATTTGGCTGCGGTAGTCCAATCTCTGGTCGGGGGCGATGTGGCGAGGTTGGAGGGCGCTCCCACTCCCTTGTTCCTCCGCGACGACTGGGAGCAGGTAGTGGAGTCCATGCCTGTCTTCAACGGGGATGGGCCCGTGCCCATGGAAACTCCCGAGGAACCGGTGGACGTGCCCTCCGACGATTCCAGCAAAGAGGAGGAAGGAGGGGAGCGAGAAAGAGGGCCTGACTCTGAGGCAACTGACGGAGAGTCGAGGGCTCCCCTCTCCCGACGCAGGTCCCGCGTTCTCCACCTCTCTCCGAGCGATGACGACGAGGATGACGACGAGGATGACAGCAAGCAGGACGGCGGGAGCTTGCCCCTAATCCCAAAGAAGGACAGGGCCGGGCTGATCTCCCGCGGGTCTACCCCGGCCCCGAGGCGGACCGCAGACACACCTTCCGCTTCCAAGCTTCCCAAGGTTGACCCTTCCAGCCAGCTTTCAGGCTTCAAATTTGGCCGGAGGCCGCTCGAGCTCACTGGCGATGACCCGTAAGTGCTTGATCCTTGTCCTTATTTCTTGTCCTGCTTCTGAGGCTTGACGTACACATCTCTTTGATAGGCTGGCGCCCGCAGCAAAGAAGCCGAAGGGAGCTCCTGAGGTTCCACCCATGGCAGTGCCTCTGCCCGCGAAGGAGGGTGTCCGCGGCGCACGGGCTTCTCCTACCCGGTCGTCCTCGCGAGGCCAGGCTGAGCCGGCTGGGGCGAGCTCAGCCCCCACGGCCCATGTGACTCCCCAGGTGTCCTTGCCTGCCGCCGCCACTACAGCCGTTGGGGCGCAGCAGACTCCGCCTCAGGATGCTGTGGCCGCGCTGCCGCCTTCTCCTCCTACTCCTCCGGCTACTGTCTCTCTGACTCCTTCTGCCGTTCTGGACCATGCCGCTGCTGAGCTGGACCGACTGTGGCAGGATCTTCTTGGTGCCGACCCTCGCTTGGCGGCCGGGCGCTTGGAGCTGGCTTCAGGATGGGTTCGCTCCGACGCTTCGATTCGGGCGGCGCTGGTCCAGTCCTCGACGGCTTGCGATGAGGAGAAACAGGTTGTTCTTGAGGCGAAGGCTGCTCGTGACGCAGCCCTGGGGGAGGCGGTCGACACCCATGGTCGCTGCAAGGCGCTGGAGGACGAGCTGCAAGGCCTGCGGGACCAGCTCGCGAAAGAGGCCCGCCTTCGCCAAGAGCAGGAAGAAGGCGTGAAGGCTCGCGAGGCGGCCGTCAAGGAGAGGGAGGCCAAGCTCAGGAAGCGCCGCGACCGCCTAGGCGCGCTGGAGCGGGAGTTGAGGGCGAGGAAGGCCGAGCTAGACGACAAGGCCCTGGTTCTTGCTGAGGACCGCGTGGCCTTCACGGAGATGGAGGCAAAGGCTCGCTCCTCGCTGAGGACGCTTTACAACAGCGGCCTGGAGAGCTAGCTGGCTGGCGCCGAGGACGGCCCCACCAAGCTGCTTCCCTTCCTGGTTCATGCTCTCGAAGATGTCGCCCTTGGCCTTGGCCCCACGGCTGAGGCAGAGGCGCGTGTCCTATCTTCTGCAGCACTGACGCGGATTCTCACCCACATCTACCTTCGCGATCCCGGCGTCGACCTCGACAGCCTGCTGGAGCCAGTAAGCGGCGAGCGTGCCGCTGCCACTGCCGAGGCCGTGAAGGGTCGCGTAGAGGCTTTGCTGGGGAAGTTCCGGGCCTTCAGCACCAAGCCGGAGCAAGGCGCTGCCGACCCCACTTCTCCGTAAGGCGAACCCAATCCGGGCTGCTCCTCCATCGACAAGTGACTCCGTCGTGGCTCCTGTCCTGCCTTTAATTCCTGCACATGTATCATGCCTTGGGGAGGCGTTTAAACTTGCGTTTGGCATTGAGATAACAGTGTGGACTGTAACATTTGCTTTTGAATTCCTCGAAATTTACGCTTTTCCTTCCTACTTGCTTATGTTCTACGCCGGTAGAGCCCGGCCCCGCGCATACCTCACCCAGCATTAGTCCCGACCAGAAACCAGGACGGGGCCAAGGAGTGAGGGCTACATGACAAGTTAGGCTCCTGAGGTGCGATGCTCAGGAGTCCCCCTTGGTGCACGAACAGCAAGTAGGAAGGTATGAAGTGGGTGGATCTACCGTTCTACGTCTGCAGAGCCCGGCCGCGCGCATACCTCACCCAACGTTAGTCCCGACTGGAAACCAGGATGGGGCCAAGGAGTGAGGGGCTACACGACCAGTTAGGCTCCTGAGTCGCGATGCTCAGGGGTCCCCCTTGGCGCACGAACAGCAAGTAGGAAGGTGTGAAGTGGGTGGATCTACCGTTCTACGTCTGCAGAGCCCGGCCGCGCGCATACCTCACCCAGCGTTAGTCCCGACCGGAAACCAGGACAGGGCCAAGGAGTGAGGGGCTACACGACCAGTTAGGCTCCTGAGTCGCGATGCTCAGGAGTCCCCCTTGATGCTCAAACGGCCTTCGTACCTTGGCTCCACTCGGGGAGAGACGCGCGACGAACCAGGCCCCCCGGGGGGGGGGGGCTGGGCGGCGTGCATCTGGGCGTGACCCAGGCGCAGCCCCCGTGCCCAGCCCCCTCACGCGGTACTCCCGAGGGGAGGTGTTGCGATGAGGCTAGACACTGAGCCCTGGGCTCCCTGAGGTTGATGCGGCCTGGGGGCCACTCTCAGTTGTTTATCACCAGCATGGAGCATAGCGCTTCCGTATGTGTACGGGCATAGCCGCTCCTCGGCGGTGTCGTCAGCGAGCGCGGAGCATGGTGCTTCCACTGGTACGTGGGAGGGGGCCCCCTCCGGGAGGAGCCCCCGGGGCGTTTACAGCCCCGCCCTGACACGTGGCTGGCACGGTAGGGCCTGGCGAGGTTTATCTGGGCACCCGTGAGCCAGCGCGGGACTCACGGGGCCCTACCTCTATGCGGGTTGCGCCTGGCACTGGGCCTTATATTGTGGTGTGTCCCTGCAAATTCAGTTAGATGTCGGCACTCTACGTCCTCGGGTCCCGGCCCTCGAGCTGGTCTCAGCCGTCGCTGGTATGCCAGGTTGCGATGCCGTGGACAAGGCCAGAGGGTGAGGGCTGGAGAGCCAGTAAGAGCCCTGAGTCGCGATGCTCAGGTACCCCCCCCCCTTTAACGTGCAAGTGGTCGGCATGGATAAGAAGAGGTGCCGTGGACCGGCATCAAATAATCAAGCATGGTGGGTATAACGCATAACCGGGAATAAGCGCAAATGGGACACATGCCGCTAGGTCTGGCCCGAGCGACTTGGGGATCATGCAGCCCGAGGGGCGCCCCCAATAAGGTAAGCTAACAGCATGAAATAAAAGGGATACATGCCGCAGGGACGGACCCACGCGGCCTGGGAATAATGCAGCCCGGGGGGGCGCTCCCAGCTGGAAGTGAAACTTGAAAGATGTCACCTGATGACATTAAGGACGAAGGGGTGTTGGTGTAGCAGACTCGGTGGGCTGCGGAAGCCGATCCTCACGAGCCCCCAGGAACGGGGGCCTCGGGAGGCTCCGGAGGTGCTGGCGGCTCCCCGCGGACCATCTCCATCTCCGCCAGGGCTGCGAAACGCCTGGCCTCTTGTGCCTCCATGACGCCCCTCATGAGGCGTTGGTACATGGCAGCCGCGTTCGGCAAGCCGTAAGGCATGCGAACGTAGCTGTGGGGTGGACCTCCGCAGCGCCCTGCGCGCGAGGGCCAGAGGCGCTCCAGGGAGGCGACTCGGTTGAGCCCTGGTATGTCGATGCAGACGCGCAGCCCGCCATCCTCGCCTGGATGGGGAGCCACTGCTGGTAGACGGCGGCCGCCTTTCATGACTCTTGACTCCTGTAGCTCCTGAATGGCCTTGCTGACGAACTCCTGAGGGTCTGGCTCTCCTTGCCTTAGTCCTTCTTGAGGGAAACGTGCTTCGAAACATGCCTCCATGTGGTGCCCAAGCGCCTCCCTCGTGACCCTAGCCAGGTCGGTGGCCCTCCAGGGGAGAGCCCCCGAGCCCTGCCTGAGGAGGGCACTGGGCGCGCATTCCTATGTGATGGAAGGAGGTTCCCCCTGGGCAGGCATGGGCCCTGAGGGGCCTGCCTCCTAAGGAGCCGGGCCGGACGATGTCTTCTTCTTCTTGGGGGCGGTCTCGGGAAGCCTCCTGCTTCCGCGATCTGGGTCTTCAAGTGACGCGGCCTGAAAGGCTCGTTCCAGGGAACACACCGCATCCTTCTCTTCACAAGGCACCGTGATGACTCTGCCACTTCCTGGCATCTTGAGGATGTTGTAGCCGTGGTGATTTACGGCCATGAACTTGGCAAGCGCTAGGTACCCGAGGATGGTGTTGTACGGCAGGCGGATGTGAGCGACGTCGAAGTCGATGAGCTCGGTGCGGTAGTTGTCGCGTGCCTCGAAGGTGACAGGGAGGCGGACCTGCCCTATTAGGACCGTGGAGCCGTCAGTGACTCCGGAGAAAGGCTTGGTTGGCTGAAGCTGGCTATAGGGCACTTGGAGATTGTTGAATGTTTCCACGGACAGGACGCTGAGCCCTGCCCCGCCATCGATGAGGGTCCTAGTGACCACCACATTGCTGATGATTGGGGAACAAAGCATCGGGAGGACTCCGGCTGTAGCCGCACACTTGAGCTGATCTGCTGAGCTGAACGTGATGGCGCACGCCGACCACCTGAGAGGGCGCGTGGCTTCGAGCTTGGGGAGGACTGCATTCACTTCGCGGGCGAACTGCTTGAAGATGCGTTGAGAGGTTGGGGCTTGAGCCCCGCCCAGGATGCAGGCGATCGCGCGCGGCTCCTGGAAGCCCCCAGCCTCCTCGTCCTGGTGGCGGTCCTCGTTTCTCCTTGGTTGCGGCGGCAGCGGAGGGAGGCCTGCGTTGCCTTGCGGGCGATCCTCATGAGGCCGACCCCTCCAGTCTCCCTCGCGAGGCGGTTCTTGCCAGCGATCCTTGTGAGGTTGATCGCGCCACCCTTGGCGCGGGCCACGGTCTTCCCAGCGTCCTGCGTTCCTTCCTCCTCCTCGGCCGTAACCCCGATCACCGCGGTCGGGCGACGGCCGATCCTTCCTTCTCGCACGGCTCGGAGCTCTTGAAATTCGTCGGTGTTGTGGGTGTGGAGGTCGTGGTACACATAGTACCGGCTGCCCTTGGAAGGTTCGGTCTGATCTCTGCCCCCCTTGGTGTCTGGTTCTGCCGCAAGCACGGCAGCCCCCTTGCGCTTCACATCCTTGGCCTTGGGATTCTTCTCTTCCGGGTCCGTGGCAGGCAGCTTGAGGAGGGAGAGACACCCTTCCTCAGCCCTGGCGCACTTTGTTGCCAAGTTGAACAGCTCCAAAGAAGTGCACAGGTCTTCATGCATCGCCAGCTCCTCCTTCATCTTGACACCGCGCACGCCGTCGGAGAAGGCTGAAATGATGGCCTCCTCAGTCACCCTAGGAATCTTGAGGTGTGCGTTGTTGAAGCGCTGGATGTACTTCCGCAGGGTATCCCCGGGTTGTTGCTTGATGCGGCGCATGTCGCTCACGGCGGGTGGCCGGTCGCGAGTACCTTGGAAGTTGGCGATGAAGCGGGTGCGCATCTCGTCCCAGGAGGAGATCGTGCCTGGAGCCAGGTTCAGGAGCTAGGTGCGGGCCCCGTCCTTGAGCGCCATGGGAAACCAGTTCGCCATGACCTTCTCGTCTCCGTTGGCAGCTTCGATGCCCAGCTCGTAGAGCTGGAGGAACTCCGCAGGGCCAGCCGTGCCGTCATAGCGAGGAGGCAGGTCTGGCTTGAACTTGCCGGGCCACGCGACACTGCGTAGCTCGGCGGTGAAGGCACGACAGCCTGCTGTGGCCACGGGAGGTCTTGGGTGACGGAGAGCTTGGTCTTGCATGTCCCCACGCGCTGCAGCTGGGTCTTGACGTGCGGGAGCAGGAGCATGGTCGCGACGTGCTGGAGCAGGGAGCGCCCATGCAGCTTCTTGCGGGCGAGGGACTTCCTGGCAGCTCTGCTCTTGCTGCGCTGGCACCTGACGGAGCGGGTTCCGCCTAGGGGCCACGCGCCTTGGAGACATGGCGCCTTCTTGAGGAGGAGGCGGCCGGGGCGCCGCCGGAGCTTCGTCGCCCGCGCGGGGCGGGGTGTGGTGCAGTGAAACGATGGTGCAGGAGAGCCCCTGCGGCGCGGATGAGCTCGGCGATGCGGTCGAGCCATTCTTCGTAGACGTCGTCGACGGGGCGGTAGCGCAGGAGCTCGTTTGCCGCGATGAGCGCAGCTCGAGCCTCCATGGGTGCGCGGAGCGTGCGGGACGAAGAACCAGCTGGGGGAGCGAGGGAGTTGCGGTGCGACCGTCTTGCCGCACGGACGGATGCTGAGACGATGCTTGCTGCTCGTCCCCCGTCAAGCCGGTGGCGGCGTTGACGGCAGGTGACGGGGAACAGTGTGGATGCCCGCCGACAGGAGCCGTCTGGGCGACGCGCGAAGCGAGAGCGGCCCGGCGCTCGGCGCTGGCCCGACGAGCGTCGGACATGGGTGCGATGGTCGGAGGAGAACGGGGCGGTGGAAGACGAATTGCGGCGCACCCCTACCTGGCGTGCCAAATGTCGGATTTCGGGTTCCGGCAGACCCTTGAGGTTCAAACACTGGGGTGCGCGCGGAGATTTCGCTTCCTACCTACCTGCACCCCTCCGCCTCGCCAAGATCTAAGCTATGGAAAGAAGACCACAAGGGACACAGGGTTTATACTGGTTCGGGCCACCATTGTGGTGTAATACCCTACTCCAGTTTGTGGTGTGGTGGATTGCCTCTTGGGCTGATGATGATGAATGATACAAGGAAGAACAGCCTTGCGAAGGTCTGTTCTCGGCTGGGGCGATGAACTGCTGGGAGGAGTTCAGCCACCCTTCTCTCTCTCTCTCTGATCGAACCCCTTCTCTTAATCCTTCCGAACCCCCTCTTCTGAAAAACCCTCTTTCTCCACCCCTTGCTCTATGGGTGGCTGGTCCTATTTATAGAGGCCCTGGTCCTCTTCCCAAATATCGAGCGGGAAGGGAGCCAACAATGGCGGGCTAATTTGAAGGGGGACAGCTAGTACTAGCTACCCTGACAAAAGCATTATTCGCCTGCACAAAGCTCTGGTGGTGACGCCGTCCTGGGCTCCACGATGACCTCCGTCTTGTAGTCTTCCTGGTCTTGGTCTTGTTGCACCAAAATGGCAACCTTTGCCTGATGCCTCGATACTCCACGGCTGCACTTGCCCCCTTTGCACCAAAGAGGAAAGGAGGACACTGCGCGGGCTGGCACCCGCCTGGCGCCCTTGGTCGTCATGGCTTGCGTCTCCGCCCCCTCGCGAGCCAGCCTGATGAGGCCGTGCCTGAGGAAGCTCCGTGTCGTCCGCCCCGCGAGGCTTGGCCCCTCGCGAGGGTCTTGGGTCTGTGTTGATGAAGATGGGCCGTGCTGGGCCCCCCTTTGAGCCACGCCGCAGGCCGCAGGCAGGCAAGTCTGGGGACCCCCGTTCCCAGAACGTCGACAGCGGGCTTAAGGGTCCAGACACCGCTGCCACTTTAGCAAAAATTATGTCTGAGTTGTTCAAGGGAGAGGAAGAGGAGTTCATCCGCATCAAGCCACGGGATGGATTCTCCATGTACAACCCTCCAAGTTGGGTGAGTTATATCTCCTTACTCCCATTCTGCCCGCATTCTATGTCGTAGGTACTCACCTTGCCATTTTACAGCAGGAACTGTGAAAAGCCATAAGGGAGGTCAACAGCCCATCTCCACAACCAGAGGACCCTGACCGGTCCCTCGGTCCCGGACTCGAAGAAGATCCGGACATATTCGTGGAGCTGATAGACCAGCAGTTCTATCAATTAAGCTGTGATGATGCCATGGTGGCCATTACAGCCGACTATCCCGGACTGCTCCCTGCGTCGCACATAAGAAAAACCAAAATCCCAACTCCAAAAACTAGGATCCCCTTTTAGACACTTCACCTACCATATACATATGGTGTTTTACAGGGAAGGCATTCGGGACGCCGTGCCGAACCCGCAGCAACTCGCCAACAAGAGGCACCGAGGCCGGGTAGGCCAAAAAGGAAGGCGGTCAGGACAGAGACGCCGGCGCAGAGGTATGACAAAAAAACCCCGCTCCGTGGTTGTCTTCTTTCTCGAAATGTAATGACGTCCATGTTTCTTTAATAGAAAAAACGCTCGTCGGAATATGTCCGGCGAGGTTGTCGATCATGCTTCCACCAGTCGGGCTCCAGGGCCGGACATAGAGGCGGAAGCCGACATGGGGCGGACGCCGGATACTCCTCCTACAGAGGATGCGGATAGACTGTCCTCTACAAATTTAGAAGTGGAGAGCGCCATGAATCATAGGCGTCGCCGGGCCGTACTCCGTGACTCTTGCTTCTCCCCAGAGGCATTTGATGCCTTCAATTCTGGAGACGCGTACCTCTGTGCTGCTCAAAATGGTCTAGCCAAAGCCACGGACCAGTATGTAAGGGATGTACGGGTAAGCAAATCTGATGATTATATGTATCAGTAGCCCCTGAGACTTGAAACAGTTGGCACAACTAATTTAAGGATCATTTATTGTGCAGGTTCTTGCAGAGAAGAATACTCGACTGTCACAGGAGCTGGAGGAATGCAAGACCCAACTTCGGGCCACCGTTGCCGCATTGAAGGAACCTGAAAAGTCCCCAGCTGGTAACATTTATTTCAAAGAATGATAGGTACCATATAGGGTACGGCATGGCTGCAGATCTAACAATAGATATTGCAGATGACTCCGGAGAGAATCCAGAGGACCAGCATGTCGTACGACAGCTAAAGGCTGGCGAACGCGTGCTGACTAAGGTCAGGCAGGAGAAAAACAATCTCCAAGACACCAATACCAAGCTGAGCATGGAACTGAAAGATGTTCGAGCTCAGCTTGCGGACTCCGAGAAGGAGAATAAGCGGCTTCGGCGTGGCATTTTCAGTAAGTGCTTGAATGAACCCTTTAAAGGGTGCAGCGGAGAAGCCGGCTAACAGATTTATGTCTGCAGGTATGCTGACGGGTCGTCCTGCGGAGGAGATGCTCGGGTCTGCGGGTGATTTTCTACCCGAGCTCTCACAACTGCACGAACAAGTTCGGCGGGTGATGCAAGGTATTGCCCAGGCCTTGTGGCCATCCGTCTCCCTGCCAGCAAGCATTGGAGAGCTTGCGGAGAAGCTCAAGGGAGCACGGCATCGCTTCTGATTATGGAAGATATCGGCCTGCCGTCAAGGTGCCAGGGAAGGCTGGGCCATGGTGAAGACGCGGTATACCAAGGCTGACCCAAACCACATGGCCAGAGATCCCCGTTAGCTTAGTGTATGGGCAAGTAGAATTAGCCGCAAAGTATTCCCAACAGGATTGTAAGCTAGACATCCTGTTGGATGGTATAGAGGAGGAATTTAGTCAGTCTACATGACTATGTAATTAAAGTGACATGTATAATGCCTTCTAGCCAGATTGTAAATCATTTGTCATGGCGGACCTTTTCGCTTCAACCTCGGGACCTGATAGTCCGGAGTGTATCCGAATACCCGCTCAGTTATATAAGAACTGGGGTATGCGTGGAAACCAGGCGTAGGGGTCATTAGTGCTTGAACAGACAAGTACCCAACTAGTTATGTTATATTACATGGGTAGTAAGAAACATCTTCCAGGGAGAATAGTTCCGTTAAGGGTTCCTTTCCCTGGTACACATGCCCTAAAGTGCATGTCCGGACTGCGAGAGGAGACGTAGGCAAAAACATCTGGGGGCACATATGGAAAATAAATAAAAATCATCTTTTATTCACCGACCGAATATTCCCTTAAGAACACTAGCTTTCGGCTTCACCCAGTCTGAGGTACACATCCGGCTGACACGGCAGTAACAATCGCAGAGGTGCTCCCCTTATGCCCTAGACGAATTAACGGGAATGTAGGGCATAAATACAAGAGCCAGGCAACCCATCTTGGCCAAAACTTAAGTCATATCGATGCATATAATGGCGAAGAAAAGGTACATGCAGAAGAATAACACATGTGCGGGGCATGAAGCCCAGATAAATAATAAGCTTCTGTGTAAGAAGCCCCCAGGTATAATGAGCGCGGTAAGCGCGTCAATAGTGTGCAAGCAAGGCACAAGTTGGCCCTTGAAGGCCTTGAGAAAGAATAAAAGAAAGAAAGAGAGAAAAGACAGATAATGTATATGCAAAAAATGGACAGAGGAAGGAGACGAACATAGAGTCCGGCACTAGGCGTAGAATCTTCGGAGCCTGGCTGCGTTCCATGGGTTCGGCTCAAGTCAATTATTTGATGCATCCCGCAGACGGTATGCCCCAGCGGTCAAAACTTGGTCAATAATGAAGGGACCTTCCCATTTGGGCTCAAGCTTGGTCTTTTTCTTCTCCGGCAGGCGTAGAACTAGCTCGCCAACGTTATAAGTTTTGGCCCGTACTTCTCTGCTTTGGTATCTTCGAGCTTGTTGCTGATAGAATGCGGAATGGGCTTTTGCCACGTCGCGCTCCTCCTCCACGGTGTCCAGACTGTCCTGCCGATCGAGCTCGGCTTCTCTTTCTTCGTACATGCGCACTCGAGGTGAATCATGAATTATGTCGCAGGGCAGAACCGCCTCTGCGCCGTACACCATAAAGAGGGTGTGTATCCGGTAGTACGATTCGGCGTGGTCCGCAGCCCCCAGAGTACGGAGTCGAGCTCCTCTACCCAGTGCGTGCTAGACTCCTTTAAGGACCGCACTAATCTGGGTTTGATGCCGCTCATGATAAGACCATTTGCTTGCTCAACTTGGCCGTTGGTTTGTGGGTGATAGACAGAAGCATAATCAAGCTTGATGCCCATGTTGCTGCACCAGAGTTTTACCTCGTCGGCCGTAAAGTTCGTGTCGTTTTCAGTGATGATGTTGTGGGGGACGCCATAACGGTGTACAACCCCAGATATGAAGTCTATCACCGGTCCGGATTCGGTCGTTTTAACATGTTTGGCTTCTATCCATTTGGTGAATTTATCCACCATGACCAGTAAGTATTTTTTCTTATGGGTTCCCCCTTTAAGGGGTCCAACCATGTCAAGCCCCCAGACCGCAAAGGGCCAGGTAATGGGGATTGTTTGGAGGGCGGTGGGTGGCATGTGGCTTTGGTTTGCAAAAAGCTGGCAACCAACGCAGCGTTGGACCAAGTCTTGTGCATCTACCCGGGCCGTCGGCCAATAAAAACCTGTACGGAAGGCCTTGCTTACAAGGGCCCGGGCTGCGGCGTGGTGGCCTCCGAGTCCGGTGTGAATTTTTGCCAAAAGTTTCTGCCCTTCCTCTTCGGAGATGCACCTTTGAAGGACTCCGGTAGTGCTTTTTTATACGGCTCTCCCTCATGGACCCTGCAGGCTTTAGATCGCCGCACTATGCAGCGTGCCTCATTTTGGTCCTCGGGAAGTTCCTGCCTAGTTAGGTAGGCCAAGAATGGTTCTGTCCACGGGGTGATGATGGCCATTATTACGTGGGCTGAAGGTGTTATTTCGGTGGCAGAGCCTCCGATTATGTCAGAGTGTTCGGTATCGAGCATTTTGGTCGGGTTCGGACTATTGTTACCGGTGTCCTCTTCTCATACCACGGATGGCTTAAACAACCTTTCCAAAAAGATGTTGGGGGGGATCGCATCGCGTTTTGCGCCGATGCGGGCGAGGATATCCGCCGCCTGATTGTTTTCCCGAGCCACATGGTGAAATTCGAGCCCCTCGAACCGAGCTGACATCTTTAGGATGGCGTTGCGATAGGCCGCCATCTTCGGATCCTTGGCATCGAAGTCTCCATTTATTTGGGATATTGCAAGGTTCGAATCCCCACGCACCTCCAGGCGTTGAATGCCCATGGAAACTGCCATGTGGAGACCATGTAACAGGGCTTCGTATTCGGCTGCGTTGATGGAGTCTGTATACAGTATCTGTAGTATGTATTGAACTATATCTCCGGTTGGGGACATCAGGACGATGCCAGCCCCCAGACCAGCCAGCATTTTGGAGCCGTCGAAGTGCGTGATCCAATTGGAGTATGCGCCGTACTCTTTAGGGAGTTCAGCTTCTGTCCATTCGGCGACAAAGTCGGCCAATACTTGCGATTTAATGGCTCGCCGGGGTTTGTATGTTATGTCGAATGGGAGGAGCTCAATGGCCCATTTGGCAATCCGGCCCGTGGCGTCGCGGTTGTTTATAATATCATTAAGTGGCACTTCCGAGGCTACTGTAATCGAACACTCTTGAAAGTAGTGTCGCAGCTTCCGGGATGCCATGAATACCGCATAGGCTATCTTTTGATAATGTGGGTACCGTGATTTGCATGGAGTGAGGATAGTGGATACATAATATACCGGCTTTTGAAGGGGAAATTTATGTCCGTCCGTTTCTCGTTCGATGACGAGCACCGCGCTTACAACCTGATGAGTTGCCGCAATGTACAATAGCATTGGTTCGCCGATGTTTGGCGCGGCCAGGATTGGGTTGGTTGCCAGTATGGCTTTTATTTCTTCCAATCCGGCTGTGGCAGCGTCCGTCCACTCGAAGTGTTCGGTGCGCCGAAGGAGGCGATAAATGGGTAATGCCTTTTCTCCTAAGCAGGAGATAAAGCAGCTTAGAGCCGCCACACATCCGGTTAATTTCTGGATTTGTTTGAGGTCCATTGGAATAGCCAACTGTGACAGAGCTCAGATTTTGGCCGGATTTGCCTCAATTCCTCTACTGGATACAATGAAACCCAGGAGCTTTCCGGCTGGTATGCCGAAAACGCATTTTTCCGGATTGAGCTTGATGTCGTATGTTCGGAGGTTGTCGAATGTGAGCCTCAAGTCGTCTATTAGAGAGTCGACATGTTTCGTTTTGACGACCACATCATCTACGTATGCCTCTACTATTTTGCCGATCTGTTTCTCCAGACATGTCTGAATCATGCGGGCGTTTTTGAGCCCAAAAGGCATTGTGTTGAAACAGAAGGGGCCGTATGGTATGATAAATGTCATTGCGGCTTGGTCGGACTCCGCCACCTTGATTTGGTGGTAGCCGGAGTATGCGTCGAGGAAACACAATGAATCTTGTCCTGCGGTAGCATCGATAATTTGGTCGATGTGGGGGAGGGGGAAGGGATCCTTTGGGCAAGCCTTGTTGAGGTCCTTGAAATTGACACATAGGCGCCAGGATTTGTCCTTCTTTGGTACCATCACCAGGTTTGCTAGCCAGTCCGGGTGTTTTATTTCTCTAATGAATCCGGCCTCCAATAACTTGGCTAGTTCCTCTCCCATAGCATGTCTCTTAGGTTCAGAGAAACGCCGAAGAGTCTGCTTGAACGGCTTGAATCCCTTTAGAATATTAAGGCTATGCTCGGCCAGCCTGCGTGGGATTCTTGGCATGTCTGAGGGGTGCCAGACAAATATGTCCCAATTCTCGCGCAGGAACTCTCGTAGTGTGGCGTCCATGGCGGGGTTTAACTGTGCCCTAATGGAGGCTGTTTTTGTAGGGTCCGTTGGGTGGACTTGGAATTTGACTATTTCATCCGCTGGTTTAAAAGAGGTGGACTTGGATCTCTTGTCAAGTATCACGTCGTCCTTGTCCACTGTGGAGCGTAGCGCAGTTAATTCCTCGGCCGAAAGGGCTTCGGATAATGCCTCGAGGGCCAATGCAGTTGTTTTGTTTTCGACGCGGAGTGTTGTGTCCGGATCACTAGCAAGAGTGATGATTCCGTTGGGACCGGGAATTTTGAGCTTCATGTACCTGTAATGGGGTATGGCTTGGAAGATCGTGAATGCCTCCCGCCCTAAAAGGGTGTGGTATCCGCTACTGAACGGGGCCACATGGAATGTAATTTCTTCGGACCTATAGTTCTCCGGCGTACCGAATACCACATCTAGTGTGATTTTCCCAGCACATCGTGCTTCCCGACTGGGGATGATTCCTCTGAAGGTTGTGCTGCTTTGCTCAATGCGGTTCCAGTCTATTTCCATTTTTTGAAGAGTTTCCTCATAGATGAGGTTTAATCCACTGCCGCCGTCCATGAGTACTTTGGTGGGTTGAAAGCAGTCCACAATTGGACTGAGGACCAGTGCAGCTAGTGCTTGGGCTATTCGGAATTTAGGTTCGTCACTGGCATTGAAGGTAATAGCCGTGTCACTCCATGGATTTATCGCTGCCGCGTGGCAGATTTCAGCAAGGCTGCGGAGTGTTCGCTTGCGCCTATTATTTGATGTGAAGGTCTCAAAGACTGTTAATACCGTATTGTTATCCACGGGATGGTGCTCTGTGGCATCTGGGATGTCACCACTTTTGGCCACCTGCCGGAGTACCCAACATGCTCTAAGGCTGTGTGTTGGTGTGGTATCCGCTGCACTATGAATTTTGCAGGGTCCGTTGAGCCATCCCTCCAATACGGTTCCACGCCCTGTAGAGGGTCTTTGCTTCTTTGTAATTAACTCGGGTGTCTTATGATAGTGCACCCTTTTACTTCAGACTGGGTGTATATTCAGAGCCAGATTATCCCAAAATTTTGTTTCAGTTTTCCAAGCGCTTTCCATCGCACAGTACTTTCGTACTATGGACGCCAAGTCGGCAAAGCGTGATATGTCACGGCGACTTATGGCGTTAAGGATTCCCTTGTCCGTGCAATTATTGCAGAAAAATGAGACTGCGTCTTCCTCGCGACAGCCCTTAACCTTTTTCATCGCAAGGAGGAATCTAGCCCAATAATGATGTACTGTTTCCTGGGGCTCTTGCCTGATGTGGGAAAGATCGTTTATGTCTGGGTGGGTGGGTGTATTTGAGTCTGAACCCTTACCCAATCTGAGACCCAGGGGCTGAGGAGTTTCCAATCTTGGAAGTTCGGATTCCGGGATGTTGCCCGATAAGTCTGGCCCGCTGCCTGACTCTAGGTCCAGGGCTTGGGTGATGTCCTCCCATAAACGGGTATCCGGCTCGGAGAGCTCAGGAATCTGGACATAGTTAGTCCTCTAGATAGAGGAAGAATCGCCGCATTGTTCCTCCACCACCGCAATATGATGGGTAACCGGTGGAGAGTTAATATCCCTTTGATCGGGTTTAAGCCCAATCCGATCATAGTCTGTAGCGACTCCCAAGGCGGCGATGCGATCCAAGAGCTCGTTTAGGGAAGAGAGCTCCATTGGATCCATCTGCTCGACGAATTCCGAGCCGACATGGAGGCTGTTTTCGATGACCCGAGAAGTCATTGTCGGTGCAGCAGCCAAATGGGCGGTCATGATGAAACTGCCTAGCCGAAGAGTTTGGCCGACAACCAGGGCTCCCCCGGCGGTATTGTTGTTTTTAACAATGAGACGAGGCATCCTTCCTTACGGCAACGGCATAGTAGAACTCTCAATGAAAGCACCAATGTCTGTGTCAAAACCGGCGGATCTCGGGTAGGGGGTCCCGAACTGTGCGTCTAAGGCGGATGGTAACAGGAGGCAGGGGACATGATGTTTTACCTAGGTTCAGGCCCTCTTGATGGAGGTAATACCCTATGTCCTACTTGATTGTTCTTGATAATATGAGTAGTACAAGAGTTGATCTACCACGAGATCAGAGAGGCTAAACCCTAGAAGCTAGCCTATGGTATGATTGTCTGTTGTCCTATGGACTAAAACCCTCCGGTTTATATAGACACCGGAGGGGGCTAGGGTTACATAAGGTCGGTTACAAAGGAGATATACATATCCGTATTGCCTAGCTTGACTTCCACGCCAAGTAGAGTCCCATCCGGACACGGGACGAAGTCTTCAATCTTGTATCTTCATAGTCCAACAGTCCGGCCAAAGGATATAGTCTGGCTGTCCAGAGACCCCCTAATCCAGGACTCCCTCACCTTTACTTAATGGAAAATGGAATCTAATATTTCCTTCCTTCTTATCAATAATTGCACCAATCGTTCTAAGGAAAGGTCTACCAAGAATAATAGGACATGAAGGATTGCAATCTATGCCAAGAACAATAAAATCTATGGGCACATAATTCCTATTTGCAACAATAAGAACATCATTAATTCTTCCCATAGGTTTCTTAATAGTGGAATCCGCAAGGTGAAAGTTTAGAGAGCAATCATCAAAATCACGGAAACCTAACAAATCACACAAAGTCTTTGGAATCATGGAAACAATAGCACCCAAATCACATAAAGCATAGAACTCATGATCTTTAATCTTAATTTTAATAGTTGGTTCCCACTCATCATAAATTTTTTTAGGGATAGAAACTTCCAACTCAAGTTTTTCTTCATAAGATTGCATCAAGGCATCAACGATATGTTTAGTAAACGCTTTATTTTGACTATAAGCATGAGGAGAATTTAGCACGGATTGCAACAAGGAAATACAATCAATCAAAGAGCAATTTTCATAATTAAATTCCTTGAGATCCAAAATAGTGGGTTTAGCAACATCTAGGGTTTTAATATCTTCAATCCCACTTTCATCAAATTTAGCATCAAGATCTAAAAACTCTGAAGGAATGCCTTCTAGGTAAAGGTGGATCATATTCAGTCCCATCATTATCAAGATTCATATTGCAAAACAAAGATTTAATAGGGGACACATCAATAACTTTTAGATCTTCATCTTTATTTTCATAAAAATCCGGTTTAGCAGCCATCCTATTAACTAAGGTAGCCTGCTGATCCGAAATTTTAGCAGTCAATTTCTCAAGACGAGCAATTTGGGATCTTAAACCATCAAATTCTTTAGACATATCATCGAGCTCTTTATTCATAAAACTCATAAAACTTTTTTGTTCCTTGAGCTCGTTTCTAAAGAAACTATTATGCTCAAATTGCAAGACCATAAAACTCCTAACGTTGTTTTCGATTTCTTCTAACCTTTTAAGGTGAAGATCACCAAATCGGGGAAGAGCCATCGAGACAAGCAGGCAATCCAACACACAAGAAAATAAAAGGCAAGCGGGCAAAAAGAGGCAAATAGAGAAAGAGAGGGAGGATAGAGAGAGAGTGTGTGAATAAAACGGCAAGGGTGAAGTGGGGGAGAGGAAAACGAGAGGCAAATGGCAAATAATGTTATGCGGGAGATAAGGGTTGTGATGGGTACTTGGTATGTTGAATTTTGCGTAGACTCCTCGGCAACGGCGCCAGAAATGGCTGGTTGTCGGGAGTCAAATCTTGACTTGCGCGAACCTCCCCGGCAATGGCGCCAGAAATGGCTCATTGTCGGGAGTCAAATCTTGACTTGCGCGAACCTCCCCGGCAATGGTGCCAGAAATTCTTCTTGCTACCTCTTGAGCACTGCGTTCGATTTCCTTGAAGAGGAAAGGATGATGTAGCAAAGTAGCGTAAGTATTTCCCTCAGTTTTTGAGAACCAAGGTATCAATCCAGTAGGAGGCTGCGCGCGAAGTCCCTAGTACCTGCACAAAACAAATAACTCCTCGCAACCAATGCGATAAGGGGTTGTCAATCCCTTCACGGTCACTTACGAGAGTGAGATATGATAGATATGATAGGATAATATTTTTGGTATTTTTGTGATAAAGATGCAAAGTAAAATAAAAGGCAAAGTAAAAAATCAAAGGAAATAACTAAGTATTGGAAGATTAATATGATGAAGATAGACCCAGGGGCCATAGGTTTCACTAGTGGCTTCTCTCAAGAGCATAAGTATTTTTACGGTGGGTGAACGAATTACTGTTGAGCAATTGACAGAATTGAGCATAGTTATGAGAATATCTAGGTATGATCATGTATATAGGCATCACGTCTGAGACAAGTAGACCGACTCCTGCCTGCATCTACTACTATTACTCCACTCATCGACCGCTATCCAGCATGCATCTAGAGTATTAAGTTCATGAAAATAGACTAACGCCTTAAGCAAGATGACATGATGTAGAGGGATAAATTCATGCAATATGGTAAAAAAAAACCATCTTGTTATCCTCGATGGCAACAATACAATACGTGCCTTGCTTCCCCTACTGTCACTGGGAAAGGACACCGCAAGATTGAACCCAAAGCTAAGCACTTCTCCCATTGCAAGAAAGATCAATCTAGTAGGCCAAACCAAACTGATAATTTGAAGAGACTTGCAAAGATAACCAATCATACATAAAAGAATTCAAAGAAGATTCAAATATTGTTCATAGATAATCTTGATCATAAACCCACAATTCATCGTTCTCAACAAACACACCGCAAAAAGAAGATTACATCAAATAGATCTCCACAAGAGAGGGGGAGAACATTGTATTGAGATCCAAAAAGAGAGAAGAAGCCATCTAGCTAATAACTATGGACCCGAAGGTCTGAGGTAAACTACTCACACTTCATCGGAGAGGCTATGGTGTTGATGTGGAAGCCCTCCGTGATGGATGCCCCCTTCGGCGGAGCTTCGGAACAGGCCCCAAGATGGGATCTCGTGGATATAGAAAGTTACGGCGGTGGAATTAGGGTTTTGGCTCCGTATTTTTCTTAGAAACCCTAAAATAGGCAAAAACAGCAATTCTGGGATGGGCCTCCGGTTAATAGGTTAGTCCCAAAAATAATATAAAAGTGGACAATAAAGCCCAATAATGTCCAAAACAGTAGATAATATAGCATGGAGCAATCAAAAATTATAGATACGTTGGAGACGTATCAAACACCATCACGGAGGGGTTCATCATCCTCATTGGTGCCTCTCCAATGGTGCGTGAGTAGTTGATTGTAGACCTACATGTCCATAGTTAGTAGCTAGATGGCTTCCTATCTCTCTTTTGATTCTCAATACAATGGTCTCTTGGAGATCTATTTGATGTAGCTCTTTTGCGGTGTGTTTGTTGGGGTCCGATGAACTTTGAGTTTATAATCAGATCTATATTTTTATCCATGAAATTTATTTGAGTCTTTTGATCTCTTATATGCATGATTGCTTATAGCCTCATATTTCTTCTTTGAATCTTTGGTTTAGTTAGGCCGACTAGATCCATTTTTCTTGCCATGGGAAGAGGTGCTTTGTGATGGGTTTGATCTTATGGTGCTCAATCCCAGTGATAGAAGGGGAAATGACACGTATTTACCGTTGCTATTAAGAATAAAAAGATGGGGTCTATTCCTACATGAATAGATCTTGTCTACATCATGTCATCGTTCTTATTACATTACTATGTTTTCCATGAACTTAATACACTAGATGCATGCTGGACAGCGGTCGATGTGTGGAGTAATAGTAGTAGATGTACGTAGGAGTCGGTCTACTAATCTTGGATGTGATGCCTATATAATGATCATTGCCTGGATATCGTCATGATTATTTGAAGTTCTATCAATTGCCCAAGAGTAATTTGTTTACCCACTGTATGCTATTTTTCTCGAGAGAAGCCACTAGTGAAATCTATGCCCCCGGGTCTCTTCTTTATCATATTTGCCTTCGAGATCTATTTTATTCGCTTTTATTTTAGGATCTATTAATCCAAAAATCGAAAAATACCTTGCTGCAGTTTTTAATTATTTATTTTATTTCGCGTTTCCGCGAGATCTATTTATCCAATCTACTAGAAATTTATCTATCTTTTTTACCCGGGAGGGATTGACAACCCCTCTTACACGTCGGGTTGCAAGTATTTGCTCTTTGTGTGCAAATACTGTTCACGTAGTGTTGCGTGGTTCTCCTACTGGTTCGATAAGCTTGCTCTCATCACTGAGGGAAATACCTACCGTAGCTATGCTGCATCATCCCTTTCTCTTTGGGGAAATACCGACGTAGTTCAAGCCGCACCAAAAGGAATTTCTGGTGCCGTTGCCGGGGAGACATCATCAAAATCTACCAGCTCCTTAATCATAAATCTCATCTCCTTGCAATTTACATTATTTGCCATTTACCTCTTGTTTTCATCTCCCCACCTCACAAAAATTTGCCGTTTTATTCGCCCTCTTTTTTGTTCGCCGTTTTCTCATCAGATCTGTTTTTCGTGTGCGATTTTGTTTACCACCTTTTGTTGTTATGGATAGTTCTTCCTCTATTGCGTACACTCCCGAGAACGAGGTTCTTAACTTCAAACAAAGGGGAGGGGTGAATTTAAAAGATGCTTGGTATATTATTTGCAATGCTCATAATAGATCTATTCGTAAGCAATCTAGCGTTGTTCTACTACACTGTTTTTATGTGGGCATCACTACTTGGTATAGATTCATTCTTGATACTATCACTGGAGGAAATTTCTTGATGTGTCCCTCTCTATATGCTTTTGATGCTATGGGAAATCTAGTAGGTTCACCACCTCTTATGATTGATGAAAAAACTTTGACTCTCGAGCATGTTATGGAAAGGCTGATGCTATTGAAAAGAAAATGCTTACGGAAGAACATATTGAAAACTTGGATAAAAAGATGCATAATCTTGCTAGTAAAATTGGGTTAAAAGTGGGAGAAGTTTTTAAATTGCTAAAATAGAAGGGAACCGTAATTCATGAAAGAATTGAAGAAAGCCCTTCTCAGATTGATAAGTTGGAAGAAATTTTTGGTATTCTAAGCACGGCTTTTTCCTACGCTAAAAATATTCAAAAAAAAACTTTGGTAAAAATTGGCAAGATTACTCAATTAACTAAAAACAAGGGTGCAACTTCTAATAGTAACAAAGAAGATCTTAAGATGACCAGTATTCACCAGGATTTTGTTGAAGTTATAAAAGACCTTTTTTTGCAAGAATAAATTCTTTAAACTAGTTCCTAGGAACGTTGTTATTCAAAATTTGTATGCTAAATCCTTTAAGAATTCTAAGTCTTTGATCGAGGAGTTGGAAAACAAAGATGACAATACTTGAATCTTTGCATTATGCCTAGCTAGTGGCATAAAACGATAGCGCTTGTTGGGAGGCAACCCAATGAATAAAATTTATTTTTGTCTTTATCTTTCTGTTCTTGAGTGTTTGCACAATTATGCTAATGTTATTATTGTGTTTTTTATGTTTTAATTAGTGTTTGTGCCAATCAAAGCCTTTGGGATCATGTTGGGTGATAGTTGATTTGATCTTGTTGAAAAACAGAAATGGTTGTGTCCAGTAAAACAATTGTCATTTTTAATACAAGCGCGATAAAATCCTGATTTTTGTACACATGATCGATATACAAATTTCCCACGTTGTTCTAATTGTTCAGAATTTTTGGAGCTACAAAAGTATTCGAAGTTTTCAGATTGCTACAGACTGTTCTGTTTTTGACAGATTCTGTTTTCTTTGTGTTGTGTGCTTATTTTGATGAATCTATGGTTTGTATTGGAGGGTATAAGCTATAGTAAAGTTCGAATATAGTAGATATAATAAATAAAATATGAATGGGTTTGCAAAAGTACTTAGAGTAGTTATTTGCTTTTGTTATACTAGCGGATCTCATGAAGGTTTTGTTGAGTTTTGTGTGATTGAAGTTTTCAAGTTTTGGGTGAGATCACGATGGATGAAGGAATAAGGAGTAAGAAGAGCCTAAGATTGGGGGTGTCCCATGCCATCCCAAGCTATTATCTAAAAGAGAAGCAAGCAACTAAGCTTGGGGATTCCCGAGTGACATCCCCTCTTTCTTCTAACGACCATCGGTATTTTACTTGGAGCTATATTTTTATTCGTCACATATCATGAGTTTTTCTTGGAGCGTCTTGTATTATATGATTCTTTGCATGTTTTTATTTTTATTTTAAGTCAAGTAATCTTGCTGGACACACCTATTTGAGAGAGCCAAAATTATTCTATGACTTGCAATGTCTACTACGCAACCTTCTTCTTGTCGACTCATGTTGGGCCTCCAAGCGTAGAGTTTTGTCGAACAATAGAAAATTTCCCTCAAGTGGATGAACTAAGGTTTATCAATTCGTGGGAGGCATAAGATGAAGATGGTCTCTCTAAAACAACCCTGCAACCAAATAACAAAGAGTCTCTTGTGTCCCCAACACACCCAATACAATGGTAAATTGTATAGGTGCACTAGTTCGGCGAAGAGATGGTGATACAAGTGTAATATGGATGGTAGATATAGGTTTTTGTAATCTGAAAATATAAACACATCAAGGTAGCGAGTGGTAAAAATGAGCAAAAAACAGTATTGCAATGCTTCGAAATAAGGCCTAGGGTTCATACTTTCACTAGTGTAAGTTCTCTCAATAATGATAACATAATTAGATCATATAACAATCCCTCAACATGCAACAAAAAGTCACTCCAGAGTCACTAATAGCGGAGAACAAATGAAGAAATTATTGTAGGGTACGAAACCCCCTCAAAGTTATTCTTTCTGATTGATCTATTGGGCTATTCCTATAAGTGTTACAAACATCCCTAGAGTTCGTACTAAAATAACACCTTAAGACACACGTCAACCAAAACACTAATGTCACCTAAATACTCCAATGTCACCACAAGCATCCGCGGGTTTGATTATATGATATGCATCACACAATCACAGATTCATCTATTCAAACCAACACAAAGAACTTCAAAGAGTGCCCCAAAGTTTCTACCGAAGAGTCAAGACAAAAATGTGTGCCAACCCCTATGCATAAGTTCACAAGGTCACAGAACCCGCAAGTTGATCACCAATACATACATCAAGTAGATCACGTGAATATCACATTGTCACCACAGATAAGCACATGCAAGACATACATCAAGTGTTCTCAAATCTTTATACATCAAGTGTTCTCAAATCCTTAAATACCTAATCTGATAAGATAACTTCAAAGGGAAAACTCAATCCATTACAAGATGGTAGAAGGGGAGAAACATCATAAGATCCAACTATAATAGCAAAGCTCATGGTACATCAAGATCATGCCAAAGCAAGAACACGAGAGAGAGAGAGAGAGAAAGAGAGAGAGAGGGAGATCAAACACATAGCTATTGGTACATACCCTTAGCCCCGAGGGTGAACTACTCCCTCCTCGTCATGCAGAGCGTCGGGATGATGAATATGGCCACCGGTCCCGATTGGTTTTTTGTGGGTACAGAGGCTTGCGGCGGCGGAACTCCCGATCTAGGTTTCTTTTCGGGGGTTCTGTAATTATAGGAATTTTTGGCGTCGGTTTCAAGTCACGGGGGTCCACGAGGGGGTAGGGCGCGCCCGGGGGGTAGGGCACGCCCTCCACCCTTGTGGAGGCCTCATGGCTCTTCTGGCCCAACTCTTTTGCTTCGGGGGCTTCTTCTGGTCCATAAAAAATCACCGTAAATTTTCAGGTCAATTGGACTCCGTTTGATATTCCTTTTCTGCAAAACTCAAAAACAAGGAAAAAAACATAAACTGACACCGAGCTCTAGGTTAATAGGTTAGTCCCAAAATCATATAAAATAGCATATAAATGCATATAAAACATCCAACATAGATAATATAATAGCATGGAACAATCAAAAATTATAGATACGTTGGAGACGTATCAAGCATCCCCAAGCTTAATTCCTTCTCGTCCTCGAGTAGGTAAATGATAAAAACAGAATTTTTGATGTGGAATGCTACCTAACATATTTATCCATGTAATTTTTCTATTGTGGCAAGAATATTTAGATCCATAAGATTCAAACAAAATTTCAATATTGACATAAAAACAATAATACTTGAAGCATAGTAATAAAGCAATCATGTCTTCTCAAAATAACATGGCCAAACTAAGTTATCCCTACAAAATCATATGGTCTGGCTATGCTCCATCTTCATCACACAAAATATTCAAATCATGCACAACCTCGATGACAAGCCAAGCAATTGTTTCATACTTCTGATGTTCTCAAACTTTTTTAACTTTCACGCAATACATGAGTGTGAGCCATGGACATAGCACTATAGGTGGAATAGAAGGTGGTTGTGGAGAAGACAAAAAGAAGGAGATAGTCTCACATAAACTAGGCATATCAGCGGGCTATGGAGATGCCAATCAAGAGATATCAATGTGAGTGAGTAGGGATTGCCATGCAACGGATGCACTAGAGCTATAAGTTTATGAAAGCACAAAAAGAAACTAAGTGGGTGTGCATCCAACTTGCTTGCTCACGAAGTCCTAGGGCAATTTGAGGAAGCCCATCATTGGAATATACAAGCCAAGTTCTATAATGAAAATTCCCACTAGTATATGAAAGTGACAATATAGGAGACTCTCTATCATAAAGATCATGGTGCTACTTTGAAGCACAAGTGTGGTAAAAGGACAGTAGCATTGCCCCTTCTCTCTTTTTTCTCTCATTTTTTGGCCTTCTCCTTTTTTTTATTTGGCCTCTTTTTTTCGTCCGGAGTCTCATCTCAACTTGTGGGGGAATCATAGTATCCATCATCCTTTCCTCACATGGGACAATGCTCTAATAATGAAGATCATCACACTTTTATTTACATACAACTCAAGAATTACAACTCGATACTTAGAACAAAAGATGACTCTATATGAATGCCTCCGGTAGTGTACCAGGATGTGCAATGAATCAAAAGTGACATGTATGAAAGAATTATGAACGGTGGCTTTGCTATAAATATGATGTCAACTACATGACCATGCAAAGCAATATGACAATGATGATGCGTGTCATAATAAAATGGAATGGTGGAAAGTTGCATGGCAATATATCTCGGAATGGATATGGAAATGCCATAATAGGTAGGTATGGTGGATATTTTGAGGAAGGTATATGGTGGGTCTATGGTACCGGCGTAAGTTGTGCGGCACTAGAGAGGCTAGCAATGGTGGAAGGGTGAGAGTGTGTATAATCCATGGACTCAACATTAGTCATAAAGAACTCACATACTTATTGCAAAAATCTATTAGTCATCAGAAAAAAGTACTACGCGCATGCTCCTATGGGGATATATTGGTACGAAAAGACCATCGCTCGTCCCCGACTGCCACTCATAAGGAAGACAATCAAAAAATATCTCATGCTCCAACTTCGTTACATAACGGTTCACCATATGTGCATGCTACGGGACTCACAAACCTTAACACAAGTATTTCTCAAATTCACAATTACTCACTAGCATGACTCTAATGTCACCATCTTCATATCTCAAAACAATCATAAGGAATCAAACTTCTCATAGTATTCAATGCACTTTATATGAAAGTTTTTATTATCTCTCTCTTGGATGCCTATCATATTAGGACTAAATTCATAACCTAAGCAAATTACCATGTTGTTTAGAGACTCTCAAAATGATATAAGTGAAGCATGAGAGTTCAATAGTTTCTTCAAAATAAAACTACCGCCGTGCTCTAAAAAGATATGAGTGAAGCACTAGAGCAAACGACAAACTACTCCAAAAGATATAAGTGAAGATCAATGAGTAGTTGAATAATTATGTGACTATGTGAAGGCTCTCTAAGATTTAAGAATTTCAGATCTTGGGATATTATTCATACAGAAAGCAAATCCTAATAAAATAAAATGATGCTCCAAGCAAAACACATACCATGTGGTGAATAAAAATATAGCTCCAAGTAAGGTTACCGATGAACAAAGACAAAAAAGGGGATGCCATCCGGGGCATCCCCAAGCTTAGGATCTTGGTTGTCCTTCAATATTACCTTGGGGTTCCTTGGGCATCCTCAAGCTTAGTCTCTTTCCACTCCTTATTCCGTAGTCCATCAAAACTTTACCCAAAACTTGAAAAATTCACAACACAAAACTCAACAGAAAATTTGTAAGCTCCGTTAGTATAAGAAAGCAAATCACCACTTAGGTACTGTCAAGACAACATTCATAATTTTTACCACATGATTCCTACTGTACCCTATCATTTCTACAATTTATATTAAGCAATATAATCCATAGAAACTAGAAAACAAGCAAACTATGCATCGAAAAGAGAATCTGTCAAAAACAGGAAAGTCTGTAGTAATCTGTAACTCTCGAATACTTATATAACTCCAAAAATCCTAAAAACTTAGGAAAACCTGGGAAATTTGTTTATTAATCTTCTGCAAAAATAATCAGTATTTTATCACACTTCTGCTAAAAATGAGAATTTTTTTCCTGAGCGCAAAAGTTTCTGTTTTTCAACAAGATCAAATCAACTATCACCATAAGCTATCCCAAAGGTCTTACTTGGTACTTTATTGAAACAAAAGCTATAAAACATGATCACTACAGTAGCTTAATCATGTGAACACACAAAAACAATAGGTGTAAATGTTGGGTTGTCTCCCAACAAGCGCTTTTCTTTAATGCCTTTTTAGCTAGGCATGATAATTTCAATGATGCTCACATAAAAGATTAGAATTGAAACATAATGGGAGCATCATCAAGCATATGACAAGCACATTTAAGTCTAACCCACTTCCTATGCATAGGGATTTTTTGAGCAAACAATTTATGGGAACAAGAATCAACTTTCATAGGAAGGTAAAGCAAGCAAAACTTCAAGATTTTCAACATGTAGAGAGGAAACTTGATATTATTGCAACTCCTACAAGCATATATTCCTCCCTCATAATAATTTTCAGTAGCATCATGAATCAATTCAACAATATAACCATCACACAAAGCATTATTTTCATGATCCACAAGCATATAAAATTTACTACTCTCCACATAAGCAAAATTCTTCTCTTGAGTAGTAGTGGGAGCAAACTCAACAAAATAACTATCTTGTGAGGCATAATCCAATTGAAAATTAAAATCGCGATGACAAGTTTCATGGTTATAATTATTCTTTATAGCATACATGTCATCACAATAATCATCATAGATAGGAGGCATGCTATCATCATAATAAAGTTGCACATCAAAACTTGGGGGACTAAAAATATCATCTTCATCAAACATAGCATCCCCAAGCTTGTGGCTTTGCATATCATCAGCATCATGGACATTCAAAGAATTCATGCTAACAACATTGCAATCATGCTCATCATTCAAAGATTTAGTGCCAAACATTTTAATGCATTCTTCTTCTATCACTTTGGCACAATTATCAAAATCCTTATTTTCATGAAAGACATGATAAAGATGAAGCATGTGAGGCAACCTCAATTCCATTTTTTTTAGTTTTCTTTTATAGGCTAAACTAGTGATTAAACAAGAACTAAAAGATTCGATGCAAGATCTAAAGATATACCTTCAAGCGCTAACCTCCCGGGCAACGGTGCTAGAAAAGAGCTTAGTTGATGGCGTGTTAGTGCCGCTGACCTAGCCTCCCCGGTAACAGCTCCAAAAAAGAGCTTGATGTCTACTATGTAACCTTCTTCTTGTAGACTCGTGTTCGGCCTCCAAGCGCAGAGTTTTGTAGGACAGTAGCAAATTTCCCTCAAGTGGATGACCTAAGGTTTATAAATCCATGGGAGTCGTAGGATGAAGATGGTCTCTCTCAAACAACCCTTCAACCAAATAACAAAGAGTCTCTTGTGCCCCCAACACACCTAATACAATGGTAAATTGTATAGGTGCACTAGTTCGGCGAAGAGATGGTGATACAAGTGTAATATGGATGGTAGATATAGGTTTTTGTAATATGAAAATATAAAAACAACAAGGTAGCAAGTGGTCAAAGTGAGCGAAAACGGTATTGCAATGCTTCGAAACAAGGCCTAGGGTTCATACTTTCACTGGTGTAAGTTCTCTCAACAATGATAACACAATTCGATCATATAACAATCCCTCAACATGCAACAAAAAGTCACTCCAAAGTCACTAATAGCGGAGAACAAACGAAGAGATTATTGTAGGGTACGAAATCACCTCAAAGTTATTCTTTCGGATCGATCTATTGGGCTATTCCTATAAGTGTCACAAACAGCCCTAGAGTCCGTACTAAAATAACACCTTAAGACAAACGTCAACCAAAACCCTAGTGTCACCTAGATACTCCAATGTCACCACAAGTATCCATGGGTTTGATTATACGATATGCGCGCATCACACAATCTCATATTCATCTATTCAAACCAACACAAAGAACTTCAAAGAATGCCCCAAAGTTTCTAACGGAGAGTCAAGACGAAAAAGTGTGCCAACCCTTATGCATAAGTTCACAAGGTCACAAAACCCGCAAGTTGATCACCAAAACGTACATCAACTAGATCACGTGAATATCCCATTGTCACCACATATAAGCACATGCAAGACATACATCAAGTGTTCTCAAATCCTTAAAGACTCAATCTGGCAAGATAACTTCAAAGGGAAAACTCAATCCATTACAAGAACGTATAGGGGGAGAAACATCATAAGATCCAACTATAATAGCAAAGCTCTCGGTACATCAAGATCGTGCCAAATCAAGAACATGGGAGAGAGAGAGAGATCAAACACATAGCTGATGACCCACAAGTATAGGGGATCAATTGTACGTAGCTCTTTTAGATAAGTAAGAGTGTCGAACCCAACGAGGAGCAGAAGGAAATGACAAGTGGTTTTTAGCAAGGTAATGTCTGCAAGTGCCGAAATTGTAAGTAGCAGAGTAGTTTGATAGCAACATAATTTGTAACGAGAAAGTAACGATAATAGTAGTAAAAGTGCAGCAAGGTAGCCCAATCATTTTGAGGCAAAGGACAGGCCAAAATGGTTTCTTGTAATAAGCAAAGTGTTCTTGAGGGTACATGGGAATTTCATCAAGTCACTTTCACCATGTTGGCTTGATTCGTGTTCGGTACTTTGATAATTTGATATGTGGGTGGCCCGGTGCTTAGGTGCTGTTCTTACTTGAACACATTGTTCGGGAACTCGGTAACTGGTAACTGCTCGGTCGACTACTGAATAGCGATTAATCGGTTAACCGGCCATTTAACTGAATTAATCGGTCGATCATTAATCGGCTGCACATGAGAATATATTGGCAACATGTAACTAGTTTTTCACGTATTGTACACCACATAATCCAATGCTTATAGCTACGTATTATACATTTATACTAAAATATAATGTCATAGCTCGTAGGCATATAAAAAGCATGTACAAGAGGTAGAATTGTTACCTGGATGGTTTGATCATGATGCATCCAAACCGGAAGGCAACAAACCTACAGAATTGATGATAGATATGCATTTATATATGCTCTAAACTTGTCATTGTCAAGATAAATGATTAAATGACGGCCATACATGTGACAACAAGAAGCCACACATGAGACATGACAAGATAAATTAAAATGACAGCCACACAATTTGGCAATATGCAGCCACACATAGCAAGATAAATAGCAGCCACACATGTGAACATGGAATAATTCACTACAAGGTTCAACACAAATAGCATAATAGGTAATAAGGTTCACTGACCACAAATACTCAAATAGTTCTCACAACTCATAGTGGCCTGGATTTCCGCTTCGTTTACCCCCCTTTTTTATGGATGCCGCATCAGTTACCTGACCCATCACCGATTAATCGGTTTGACAACCAGTTAATCGTCTGACAACCGATTAAATGCCAGTTAATTGGCTTGACCATTTAATGAAACGAGTGCGTGCTACTCGCCTCAGTTAGGCACTGAGTAGCGATTAAATGGGCATTTAAATGGTAACTCGGTCGAGTTCTTGAACAGTGCTTGAACAAATCTCCTACTCATGATTAACCCTCCCGCAAGCATCCACAACTACGAGAAAAGTATTAAGAATAAATTCTAACCATAGCACTAAACTTTTGGATCTAATCGGTCCCTTACGGAATAGCGCATAAATTGGGGCTTAAGCTTCTGTCATTCTCGCAACCCATCACCTAATTGCTACTCCACAATGCATTCCCTTAGGCCCAAATATGGTGAAGTGTCATGTAGTCGACATTCACATGACACCACTAAGGGAATCTCAACATACATACTATCAAAACATCGAACACATATCAAGTTCACATGATTACTTGCAACATGATTTATCCCGTGACCTCAACAACAAAATTAACTACTCACAAATGATAAACATGTTCATGATCAGAGGGGTATTAAATAGCATATTTGATCTAAACATATAATCTTCCACCAAATAAACCATATAGTAAGCAAGTACAAGATGTAATCAACACTACTAGTCACCCACAAGCACCAATCTATAGTTCCGGTAACAAGATTGAACACAAGAGATGAACTAGGGTTTGAGATGAGATAGTGTTGTTGAAGATGTTGATGGAGATTTCCCTCCCCAAGATGGGAGAGTTTCTGGTGATGCTGAGGACAATGATTTCCCCCTCTGGGAGGGAAGTTCCCCCGGTGGAATTGCTCCGCCAGAGGGCAAAAGTGCTCCTGCCCAAGTTCCGCCTCGAGACGGCGGCGCTCCATCCCGAAAGTCCTCTCCTTATTTTTTCTAGGTCAAAATCACTTATATAACAGAAGATGGGCACCGGAGGTGGGCCTGGGCGAGCACAACCCACCAGGGCGCGCCTGGGCTCCCTGGCATGCCCAGGTGGGTTGTGCCCACCTGGTGGCCCCCCTCCGGTACTTATTTGCTCCAATATTCTTCATATATTCAATAAATATTCTCCGTAAAGTTTTAGATTGTTTGGAGTTGTGTGGAATAGGTAGCTTGGCGTAGCTTTTCCAGGTCCAGATTTCCAGCTACTAAAATTCTCTCTCTTTGTGTATACCTTGCATATTATGAGAGACAAGGCATTAGAATTACTACAAAAAGCATTATTATGGATAAAAACATCATAAATAACAGTAGAAAAACATGATGCAAAATGGACGTATCAACTCCCCCAAGCTTAGACCGCGCTTGTCCTCAAGCGAAAACCGAAATTGAAAAACATGTCCACATGCTTAGAGAGAGAGGTGTCGATAAAAAAATACAGACATAGAAGCATCATGTTCATTATTATAACACCAACTAACTTAAACTTAAGACTTTTATCAAAGAACTTTTATCATAGACTTCTCATGAATATGTGATAATTCATCACACTAGTGAAGTATAAAGCAAAAACTCTATTAGAAACCAACAAACTATGTTCTCAGTCAACTTTGCAACTACAATTCATCATCTTTTTAGGAAGGGTGACGTGTCGGAGCCTTTAGGCAAGTCCACATACTCAACCATCATATAGTCTTCCATGATTGCTAACACTCACCGCGTACACATGAGCAAAACGTTTCAACTGGACACAGAGGAAGATAGGGCTTGTAGTTTTTCCTCCCAACATATTCACCTCAAGGGTGATGTCAACAATAATAACTCATGCTATCTATATTCAACCGGACATATGTGCCTAGATCTTCCCTCACCACATGATACTTGCCAAAGGAGAAAATAAAAAGGAACAGAGAGAAAACTTTGACCTGAATATTATGCATATAAGAATTCATAGAAGAACCAAATATTATTCATAGATAAACTTGATCATAAATCCACAATTCATCGAATCTCGGCAAACACACCGTAAAAAAGGATTACATCGAATAGATCTCCAAGAACATCGAGGAGAACTTTGTATTGAGAACCAAAGAGAGAGAAGAAGCCACCTAGCTAATAACTATGGACCCGAAGGTCTGTGGTAAACTACTCACACATCATCGGAGAGGCTATGGTGTTGATGTAGAAGCCCTCCGTGATCGAATCCCCCTCCGGCAGATCACCGAAAAAGGCCCCAGATGGGATCTCACGGGTACAGAAGGTTGAGGCGATGGAAAAGTGGTTTTGTGGCTCCCCCTAATGTTTTAGGGTATAAGAGTATATATAGGTGAAAGAAGTACATCGGTGGAGCTCCGTGGGGCCCACAAGGATGGGGGCGCGCCCTCCTATCTCGTGGAAGCTTCGTAGAGTTCCAGAATTCCACTCCAAGTCTCTTGGTTTGCGTTTGTTCCAAGAAAGATCCTCATGAAGGTTTCGTTCCATTTAGATTCCGTTTGATATTCCTTTTCTATGAAACACTGAAATAGGCAAAAAAATAGAAACTGGCACTGGGCCTCCGGTTAATAGGTTAGTCCCAAAAATAATATAAAAGAGCATATTAAAGCCCATTAAACATCCAAAACGGATAATATAATAGCATGGAACAATAAAAAATTATAGATACGTTGGAGACGTATCAAGCATCCCCAAGCTTAATTCCTGCTCGTCCTCGAGTAGGTAAATGATAAAAACAGAATTTTTGATGTGGAATGCTACCTAACATAATTTTCAATGTAATTTTGTTTATTGTGGCATGAATGTTCAGATCCAAAAGATTCAAGACAAATGTTTAGTATTGACATAAAAATAATAATACTTCAAGCATACTAACCAAGCAATTATGTCTTCTCAAAATAACATAGCCAAAGAAAGCTCATCCCTACAAAATCATATAGTTTGGCCATGCTTCATTTTCATCACACAAAATGCTCCCATCATGCACAACCCCGATGACAAGCCAAGCAATTGTTTCATACTTAGCCTTTTCAAACTTTTTTTCAACTTTCACGCAATATATGAGCGCGAGCCATGGACATAGCACTATAGGTGGAATAGAATGGTGGTTGTGGAGAAGACAAAAAAGGACGAAGATAGTCTCACATCAACTAGGCATATCAATGGGCTATGGAGATGCCCATCAGTAGATATCAATGTGAGTGAGTAGGGATTGTCATGCAACGGATGCACTAGAGCTATAAGTGTATGAAAGCTCAACAAAAGAAACTAAGTGGGTGTGCATCCAACTTGCTTGCTCATGAAGACCTGGGGCAATTTGAGGAAGCCCATCATTGGAATATACAAGACAAGTTCCATAATGAAAAATTCCCACTAGTATATGAAAGTGACAACATAAGAGACTCTCTATCATGAAGATCATGGTGCTACTTTGAAGCACAAGTGTGGAAAAGGATAGTAACATTGCCCCTTCTCTCTTTTTCTCTCATTTTTTTGTTTGGGCCTTCTCCTTTTTATGGCCTCTTTTGTTTTCGTCCGGAGTCTCATCCCGACTTGTGGGGGAATCATAGTCTCCATCATCCTTTTCTCACATGGGACAATGCTCTAATAATGAAGATCATCACACTTTTATTTACTTACAACTCGATACTTAGAACAAAATATGACTCTATGTGAATGCCTCCGGCGGTGTACCGGGATGTGCAATGACTCAAGAGTGACATGTATAAAAAATTATGAATGGTGGCCATGCCAAAAATACGATGTCAACTACATGATCATGCAAAGCAATATGACTATGATGAAGCGTGGCATAATAAAACGGAACGGTAGAAAATTGCATGGCAATATATCTCGGAACGGCTATGGAAATGCCATAATAGGTAGGTATGGTGGCTGTTTTGAGGAAGGTAAATGATGGGTTTATGGTACCGGCGAAAGTTGCACGGCACAAGAGAGGCTAGCAATGACGGAAGGGTGAGAGTGCGTATAATCCATGAACTCAACATTAGTCATAAAGAACTCACATACTTATTGCAAAAATCTACAAGTCATCAAAACCAAGCACTACGCGCATGCTCCTACGGGGGTAGATTGGTAGGAAAAGACCAAAGCTCGTCCCCGACCGCCACTCATAAGGAAGGCACTCAAAGAACACCTCATGCTTCAAATTTGTCACACAAGGGTTACCATACGTGCATTCTACGAGACTTACAAACCTCAACACAAGTATTTCTCAATTTCACAATTACTCAACTAGCACGACTCTAGTATTACCATCTTTATATCTCAAAACAATTATCAAGTATTAAACTATTCAATGCACTCTATATGAAAGTTTTTATTATACCCATCTTGAATGTCCATCATATTAGGACTAATTTTATAACCAAAGAAAATTACCATGCTTTTATAAAAGACTCAAAATAATATAAGTGAAGCATGAGTGATCAATAATTTATATAAAGTAAAACCACTACCGTGCTCCAAAAAGATATAAGTGAAGCAATAGAGCAAAATTATCCAGCTCAAAAGATATAAGTGAAGCACATAGAGTATTCTAATAAATTCCAATTCATGTGTGTCTCTCCAAAAATATGTGTACAGAAAGGATGATTGTGGTAAACTAAAAAGCAAAGACTCAAATCATACAAGACGCTCCAAGAAAAACACATAGCATGTGGTGAATAAAAATATAGCCTCAAGTAAAGTTGCTGATAGACAAATACGAAAGAGGGGATGCCTTCCGGGGCATCCCCAAGCTTAGGATTTTGGTTGTCCTTCAATTTTACCTTGGGGTGCCTTGGGAATGCCCAAGCTTAGGCTCTTTCCACTCCTTGTTCCAAAATCCATCAAATCTTTACCCAAAAACTTGAAAACTTCACAACACAAAACTCAACAGAAAATCTCATGAGCTCCATTAGTATAAAAAAACAAACCACCACTTTAATGTACTGTAATTAACTCATTATTTATTTATATTGGTGTTAAACCTACTGTATTCCAACTTCTCTATGGTTCATACCCCCCGATACTAGCCATGGGTTCATCAAAATAAGCAAACAACACACGAAAAATAGAATCTGTCAAAACAGAATAGTCTATAGCAATCTGGTGGTTTCGAATACTTCTGTAACTCCAAAAATTCTGAAAAAATAGGACGACCTAAATAATTTGTGTATTGATCTACTGCAGTTGGAATTGTTATTTTATCGCTCTCTGATAAAAACGAAAATTATTTTCATGAGCACATACTTTCTGTTTTTTCAGCAAGATCAAACAACAATCACCCAAGAAGATCCTAAAGGCTTTACTTGGCACAAACACTAATTAAAACATAAAAACACAATCATAACAGAGGCTAGATAAATTATTTATTACTAAACAGGGACAAAAAGTAAAGAACAAAAATAAAATTGGGTGACCTCCCAACAAGCACTATCGTTTAACGCCCCTAGTTAGGCATTAATAATTTTGATGATGCTCACATGAAAGACAAGAATTGAAGCGCAAAGAGAGCATCATGAAACACGTGACAAACACATCTAAGTCTAACATACTTAATATGAAGAGGCATCTTATAGGCAAACAAATTATCATAGCAAGCAAAAACTAGCATATGCAAGGAAGAGGAAAGAAACAATAGCAATCTCAACATAACGGGAGGTAATTTTGTAACATGAAAATTTCTACAATCATATTTTCCTGTCTCATAATAATTACATGTAGGATCATAAGAAAAATTAACAATATAGCTATCACAAAACATATTCTTAACACGATCCACATGTATGCAAAGTTGACAGTCTTCCAAAATAGTGGGATTAACATTAACTAAAGTCATGACCTCTCCAAACCCACTTTTATAAAAAAAATCATAAGATTGAACATTCTCCAAATATGTGGGATCTAAAGTTGACACTCTTCCAAACCAACTTTCAATGATATTGAAAACACTATTATCAAACTCATATTCATCATGGGGCTTAAATAAATTTTCAAGACCATAAGAAGAATCACCCCAATCATGATCATTGCAACAAGTAGTGGACATAGCAAAAATAGCATCCCCAAACTTAGGGTTTTGCATATTATTAGCACAATTGAAGTTAATAGGATTTATAATAACAACATTGCAATTATGCTTTTTATTCAAAGATCTATCATGAATCACTTAATAAAGCACTTCATCACAATTTTCGGATTCACGAATTTCAAGCAAAACCTCATAAAGATGATCTAGTGCACTCAACTCACTAGCAATTGGTTCATCATAATTGGATCTTTTAAAAAGATTAGCAATAGGATGAGGATCCATATCAATAGATTTTTAGCAAGCAAAGATGCAAGCAAATAGAAGGAACATGGTAACATGAGCAAACAGAAGGACGAACGGAAGAGGGGCGAAGAAAAGGCAAAGGTGAAGTGGGGAGAGGAAAACGAGAGGTAAATGGAAAATAATGTAATGTGAGGGAGAAGATTTTATGATGGGTACTTGTTATGTCTTGACTTGAGTGTAGATCTCCCTGGCAACGGCGCCATAAATCCTTCTTGCTACCTCTTGAGCATGCGTTGGTTTTCCCTTGAAGAGGAAAGGGTGATGCAGCAAAGTAGCATAAGTATTTCCCTCAGTTTTTGAGAACCAAGGTATCAATCCAGTAGGAGATAACACGCAATTCACCTAGTACCTGCACAAACAATCAAGAACCTCACAACCAATGCGATAAAGGGGTTGTCAATCCCTTCACAGTCACTTGCGAAAGTGAGATATGATAAAGATAGTAAGATAAATATTTTTGGTATTTTTGTTGTATAGATTGGAAAGTAAATATTGCAAAATAGTAAACGAGATGTGATAATAAAAATAGATGCAATATAATAAGAAAAGAGACCCGGGGGCCATAGGTTTCACTGGTGGCTTCTCTCATGATAGCATGTATTACGGTGGGTGAATAAATTACTGCCGAGCAATTGATAGAAGAGCGCATAATTATGAGAATATCTAGGCAATGATTATGAACATAGGCATCACGTCCGTGTTAAGTAGACCGAAACGATTATGCGGCTACTACTATTACTCCACACATCGACCGCTATCCATCATGCATCTACAGTATTAAGTTCATAAGAACAGAGTAATGCTTTAGGCAAGATGACATGATGTAGAGGGATAAACTCAAGCAATATGATATAAACCCCATCATTTTATCCTCGATGGTAACAATACAATACGGGCCTTGCTGCCCGTACTGTCACTGGGAAAGGACACCGCAAGATTGAACCCAAAGCTAAGCACTTCTCCCAATGCAAGAAAGATCAATCTAGTAGGCAAAACTAAACCGATAATTCGAAGAGACTTGCAAAGATATCAAATCATGCATATAAGAATTCGGAGAAGAACCAAATATTATTCATAGATAAATTTGATCATAAATCCGCAATTCATCGGATCTCGATAAACACACCGCAAAAAGGTATTACATCGAATAGATCTCCAAGAACATCAAGGAGAACTTTGTATTGAGAACCAAAGAGAGAGAAGAAGCCATCTAGCTAATAACTATGGACCTGAAGGTCTGTGGTAAACTACTCACACATCATCGGAGAGGCTATGGTGTTGATGTAGAAGCCCTCCGTGATTGAATCCCCCTCCGACAGATCGCTGGAAAAGGCCCCAGATGGGATCTCACGGGTACAGAAGGCTGCGGTGGTGGAAAAGTGGTTTCATGGCTCCCCTAATGTTTTAGGGTATAAGAGTATATATATGCAAAAGAAGTACGTCGGTGGAGCTCCGTGGGGGCACACGAGGGTGGGGGCGCGCCTACCCCTTGGGCGTGCCCTCCTATCTCGTGGAATCTTCACGGAGTTCCAGACGTCCACTCCAAGTCTCCCAGTTTGCGTTTGTTCCAAGAAAGATCCTCGCGGAGGTTTTGTTCCATTCGGATTCTGTTTGATATTCCTTTTCTACTAAACACTGAAATAGGCAAAAAAAACAGAAACGGGCACTGGGCCTCTAGTTAATAGGTTAGTTCAAAAATAATATAAAAGAGCATATTAAAGCCCATTAAACATCCAAAACGGATAATATAATAGCATGGAACAATAAAAAATTATAGATAGGTTGGAGACGTATCAGGTATATAAAGATTTTTTTATCTTGGGAAACAAGTAAGGTGTAGAAAAACAGAGTCCAGAAGGTACCCCAGATGGGCACAACCCACCTAGGCGCGCCTGGCACTGGTGTCTTGTGCCCACCAGGGTACGCTTCCTGGAAGTTTCTTATTTTCCTATTTTTCTGAATATTCCAAAACTGACAAAAAATATTTTTGCGAATTTTTCAGAGCCTGTTTACTTACCGTATCACATACATCCTTATTTTCATGATTCTGGAGTGTTCCAGAAGGATTCTTTTATGTGTTCTTCCGGTGTCAAAGTTTGGATAATATTACTTTCAACATTAATGGGTGTACCTGGGATATGATGTTTTATTCGTTACCCGTTAACAACCTTCGGGTTAGTACCTTCGGCATTATTTATTTTGACGGCTCCAGAACGATAAACCTCCTCGATGACATAGGGTCCTTCCCATTTTGAGAGGAGTTTTCCTGCAAAGAATCTGAAATGAGAGTTGTACAAAAGAACATATTCTCCTACTTTAATCTCATGCTTTTGGATTCTCTTATCATGCCATATTTAACTTTTTCTTTAAACAACTTGGCATTTTCA